>NC_137812.1:44843024-44865524 GCF_963921795.1 Nannobrachium achirus
CTGGATAATATCGGCTGATAAGACATGATAATCTCCGATGGTATCGGATGATAACATTCGAATCAGGTGCACCTGTTATGTCCTGAGTCATAATAATCACTCATAATTTCCATATTCAATTCCGATTGGCTATGATTGACTTCCCAATGTAGCAATTAAGCCCTGGGTAGCCAACCTCGGCCTGGCGGAGATATGTGCTCCTTTCTATTTATCTTGTTTTATTACACAGCTTGGTTGGCTGCTTGATTCTGATTGGTCAATCACAGAATTCAGCGCTGTGTTATTCCAGAATAATAAACGCTGTCTAATCAAAGCCTCGGAGCACCTGCTCATTTCAATCTGCGCTGCTTGATGTTATGCTGTATCCAACATGGCAGCCCCGTGAACAAACACATTCTGTAAACAAATGTCATTTACAGCTAAAAATTGCTCTCCGGAATGTTTTTTGAAAACATTTGAAGTGAGAAATAAACAACGAATGCAGTAACTGAAAAACTAAGTGAGCAACACTTCCTGTTGTTCTCCGAGGCGACACACTGCAGTGGACGCACCGTGACATGGCATAAATGAATGGAATATCCTACTTTCATCACCGTGTTAATGACATCCTCCGCTTTGTTACTTCAGGATGATAAAGTCAGGATCTAATCATCCTCTGGTTTATTTCTCAACAATGGAAAAATAAACTGCCAGTCGTTATCCCTTGCCTATTGTATTGTTAGTAGCACAGTCTTGCGGGACAGGGAAGAACTCATTGTTCCGCAGGTCCGTTGGTCCGAGTAGGATGACCGTCGGCAGGTTAGCTATACTCACCAGCGTCGGCAGTTAGCTACTCACCAGCTTTCAGGAGGTTAGCATTTCAGGAGGTTAGCATTTCACCAGGTTGGCATTCACCAGTGTTAGTTTCACCGAGGTTAGGGTTAGGGTTAAGGTTAAGTTTAGGTCGTCTGCATACCGGCCCGTCGGCATATTAACGCGGACGCGGACATGCCACTTCACTGCTTGTACCTGTTATATGTATGAATGAATGACAAGACAAATAAACCATCTTGAATCTTGAATCTAAACAGTTGTACAAGTTGCCTATACTTCACAGTCCGTTGAAATGCTCGAGCATGTAGCTCAGAGCCTCGTTGACCTACTTTCTAATGCTATAATCAAGGCAAATATGTTGATTTCTGCTCGATCAAACAGGCCTACATCTAATCTAAGATTGCATCAAAGGATTTTGAAGCAAACCTCTCTGGTATCGTGGATTCATTTTGTGTGTGTGTGTGTGTGTGTGTGTGTGTGTGTGTGTGTGTGTGTGTGTGTGTGTGTGTGTGTGTGTGTGTGTGTGTGTGTGTGTGTGTGTGTGTGTGTGTTGGAAGTCGAAAGGCCAACAGTGACTCAGAGTTTAGTGGGATATATATTTAAAATGCAGTCATTGATATGATTATTTATGATGTCCTCTGAAAAGACGTGGGTTACAGTTGATAGTGAGAACCACTTCACTTTGAAGCACAAGTTGATTTTATCATTTTATCCCCTTGATACCTCTACTATCGCTACTTATTTCTCATTTAATTATTATATTCGATTAAGCATGGCTCTGAATCTGTAACTGCTCCTCTGCTTGGCTAATACTATTGCAATAATTGATTATTGTCACTTTATTCATTTACCTTCTTTTAAGCTGTTCGTGGTCTCTTAATTTGATTTATTATTTTGTGTGTAAAGCACTTTGTAACTTTGTTTTTGAGTGTTTCACAATTTTGGAAGTGTATTAAATGTATAATGAATAAATAAATGAATGAATCGAACTGAAGAAGATGGGCAATATTGGTGAAAATTGGAAAAGCTTGTTTTCAGCGTTGGTTATGGACTAGTATAATATCATGTCGTATTGTTCATGTGAGCCCAATATTGTGTATGGTTTGCTCCTACGCTGTGGTTCTTTTGATGTTTCTATTCAGATGTTCTCTATGGACACTCGTTGGAGTACCCAAATTCTGGAGGATGAGGATCAAACATAATACATATTCATGGATCCTGGAACACTAAATGAGGGAAGAGAAGAAGGCACTGTAAAGCTCCTTCATGGATATTTCTTTGGGGAAAAACAATTCATACATTTATTGAACAGAGCTGATTTCTCTAAGGTTTTAAACCACTCCAAAGGACATGTGGAACAGGACTAAGTTTGCCCAGGACCCAAACTAGTGAAAATAGCAGATATACAAGCGCACAACGAGTCGCTTTGCGCCGCGTTGCGAGCTTGTAGATCGTCTATTACGACATCTTGATTATTATTATTTTTAGCTTATGGAATTTCTTAGATTTGTTTGTTTTAAAACGTATAACATATATTTTAACCCACAAATGGGTCCCGGCCCACTGCTTGGGAACCACTGCAGTAGCATTACAGGAAATTGGGAGAGATATGGGGGTGACGCGCAGCAACGGTCATCGGGACTGGAACCCGCAACACGCTGTCAGTCTGGATTAGCACCCTAGGTGCCCCGACGGCTACGCCAGCCATCCGGGCCGGGACTTTAAGTTTTAGACTTAATACCATACACCTGATAGTATTTTACCTGAATGTGCTGATCCGATCGCACTACTGCTTAGCTCCTACTCAGACGCATCACAAGGCCTTTAGTTAATTGAACTCAGCGAGTTTGAACAGAAATGAGGATGCTTTTATTGCCACGATCGTTTTGTGTGCCATGTTGTCATGAATCATTCAGGGTGCATGTTGAGAGTGAGGAATGATGACATTTACGCCTGCCATTACAGTAAACAAGGGCTTTCCCTCATCCAGACGAGCCATCAAAAACACTGCTCCCAGCAATACCATGTTGGAAATGAGCTTTCTGTTCAGGCCACAGATGCTGTCCTCTCAGACAGGCGTGTCACACCAAATGCTGGGCCCTGGGTACTTTAACTATTGAAAAATAGCAGATATACAAGCTCACAGCGCGCCACCAAGTGCCACACTGCGAGCTTGTAGATCTGCTATTTTTGAAAAATCGTGAAAATTTGTGCAAGTCTTTGAATATTTCAAATCCTTCTACGTTTAAAAAAAAAAAACTGTTTCTATGTCAGTGGTGCTCAAACCTTTTCATGTGAAGGACCCCCAAAATGATATGTATTTGTCCACGGACCCCCATTTCAAAATATTTAGTTCCAGGGACCCCCCCCCCCCCCAGAAGCAAAATTTGAGTGACAAATGTTCGTAAAAAAAAAATACATAGATTCAAAGGTTTGCACACATTTTCACGACTTTTCAAAAAATAGCAGATCTACAAGCTCGCAGTGTGAGCTTGTATATCTGCTATTTTTCAATAGCTAAAGTATAAAATAATTAAGGGCCCTAGTAACTCAGTCTCACTTATCCCCCCCTTGTGACGCCCCTGCTCTCAGACATAACTTGAGAGGACAGCAGACAGAACTTGGTAAATGGTGCATTTATATTGCACCTTTATCCAAGGCACTTTACATACTGTAGATGTGCACATTCTTACACCAAAACCATGCAGGGCACCAACCTGCTCATCTGGAGCAATTAGGGGTTCAGCATCTTGCTCAAAGACACTTCTGCACTAACGCTGGGGGAGCCCGCGGGATCGAACTGGGAACCTTACACCAAGATATTTTTTCCCTGAGCACAGCGTATGTTTTCAATAGTTTATGATGGGAGCGCCGCGTTTTTGGAAACACCAGCAGCATGGTGTGGCACTGAACATTTATTTTGAGCTGGCATGTTCACACGTGCCGTTTTTATCTGCTTGAAGCTGCTTGAAGCTTGAGCTGAAGTATTTTCAACTCAGGCGTTTGGAATCATTTTTAGGCGAGCGCTTTGGCTCACTGAAAAAGAAAACTACAAGCTTAATTTCTGCCAAGTGAGGACCTTCTGGCGACCATAGCTAAATGGGTACTAGGGAAACACAAGTTCCCCAGTTCAACACCAGTCTATGTGTCGATGTGTCCCTGAGCAAGACACTTAATTGCTCCGGGGTTGCTGTATCAATAGCACCCAGGACCTCCCATGGGGCTTTTAAGCCGTGACATCATTTTGTAGTCAGACCTCCAAACAGATTTATTATCAGTATCTGTCCCTCGCTATTTCAACAGATCCGAGACAAAAATAACGACTAAAGTATAATTCTACCACTTTCCTTTCAACAACAAAGAGAAGAAAAATTAGTAAATAGTAAAAATAGTAAAAAGATTCACGGGCGCTGGGGCCTTTTGGCCCCAAAAGTTCTCCTCTGCCTACAAAATGATGTCAGACTTAACAGCCCCATAGAATGGAAGTGAGTGGGATGCTAACGCTTCTGACGCAGATGTGACCGAGTCCTAACAAGAGACTTGGGTGGATGATGATTCAGTGGGGAGTCATACATTGTGCCACTTGTCACGATCTGTCTACCTGTCATTCTGTCTAAATCTGTCTCTATCTAAAGCCTCTATCAAAGTCCAAGGTGAAGAGCTATCACCTCACCCCGTTGTAGTTTTCTAGCTATCACCTAAACATTTATAACAAAGCATAGGTGATAGCTAGAAAACTACACCGCGGTGAGGTGATAGCTCTTCACCTTGGACTTTGCTAGAGGCTTTATTCTCCCTCTAGTTATTTAACCAAGTTTAGGCCTATCCTGTATCCTAACATTACTACTTCTAATAAACCAAACCCCTTGAACACTGGTTTAAAAATGTAGCTAATTATGATGATTATTAGCTTCAATAAATGTACATACAATAGGAGGCACAATAGGTGCCCCGACTAATATGGGCGCAGCGTTTTGACGCAACACTCAAAATAAGACGCTGCAGTATCTACATGTACTGCACAAATCTATGTGCCGCCCCGCCCTAGCCATCTTGTTACCTAATTCTTGTTTCGCTGCTAATTTTGGTCCCTGCCCACTCCAGCTGTGCCTTGTTCTTGTGATTAGTCCCCAGTGTGTCTATACCTGTCTGTTGCTTTAGTGTTTGTCAGATCCTCTGTTTATGCCAGCCTGTTGATGGAAGCCTGTTTGTGTTCAGTTAGGAATCCTGACTGTGAATTAAAGCAATAAGCCACCAGAGGCCATGGATTTTAGAACGACTCGATGCGTAGTAGTGAGGCCTGCGGAGGAGGGCCTCCGTCATTCTTAGCCGTTCTAAAAATCCACTGAAAACCACGCCCGTCCATTGCTTATTGCTTTTCAAAAACTAAATGTGTTATCAAATGGCAACATGAAAATCTCCCAATTAAAATCTCCCTACTAGAGAAGTCAAACACTGTCCTTCATTTGGGTCCTGCATCAATTTCGGAAACCACTGTGCCACCCCCCTGCGCATTTCATATAGACTTCACAATTTTAAATGGAATTTGATGGTGGCCGCTCTTGTTTCTATTTACTCCTCCCCACTGGCAGAGAGGTCTATGCAACCTGGCGAGCAGGCCGCTTCTTATCACCTGGCAGGGGGAAGCAATTAACCCCGGTTGGACGTAGCGTGTGGAAGTAACACGTTATTCCAACCAGTTCCTTTCCCTTTCTTCAAACGCCTCGGCTGGCCAGGTGGAGGCATTATAGAGACCAGTATTACTGCATGTTTTTGTGAGGGTATCTATCCTAGGAGACAGAGGGAGAACATGCAAACTCAACACAGAAAGGCCCTTTCGCCAACCCCAGATAATCTATTTTAAAATGCCTTTCAAAATAGTAAAAAAAAGGCAAAGAAATGTAGGGATAAGGAGTAAGGCCTGGACGAAAGTACAGCTCTTAGTCTCATCTGAGCTCGTCCAATGGTTGTTTTATTCTGTTCTGTAGACTCTACAGAACAGGAGCAAAGAACTGTGCCCTGCAGTGTGCAGCACTTTGGTCAGTCTGGCTTGTTTTAAATGTGCTCTATAAATAAAGTTTACACACACACACACGCACGCACGCAAACACACACACACACACACACGCACGCACGCACACACACATGCGCACGCGCGCGTTCAGTGAAAGGCTGCAGAGTAGAATTCTTAGAGTTACTGTAACACTGTAAACATAGACCCTCATTCTACAGTACAGCCAAATTAACATGGATTTTACGTTATTCTTTTCAATCATTATATTTTACGTTATTCTTCTTTACTTTTAATTGAACTATGATTGAACTAATGAGGGACTAATGGGGGGGGGGGGGGGGGGTACAGAGGAACAGGTGCCTCCGAGTCTCTGCAGAGGCCATGGTGGTGTTTATTTGCAGAAAGAGGGAGAGGTGAAAAGAGGAGAGGAGTGGGGAGGGGAGCTGGAATGGGAGATGAGTAAGTGATGGTGACACAGGTGGATGCCTCGGAGACACACAGGAGGAGAGAGAGAGAGAGAGAGAGAGATCTTCAATTAAAGTGAATGTGCCTTGGTGTTGACAGAGCTGGGTCATCTCAGCCGAGGTAAACAGCTCTGGATCATCAAGAACTGTGCCGAAATGCACGCACGCACGCGCATGTACACACACACACACACACACACACACACACACACACACACACACACACACACACACACACACACACACACACACACACACACACACACACACACACACACACACGCGCGCACACACGCGCGGCTTGTGGATGCGGCCAAGAGCCCAGCAGAGTCCAGTCAAGCAGTATATGTCACCATTGTTTTGCCAAATCAAATCAGTAGAGAGAGCCAAACATGACCACATGATCCCGGGAAAGATAATCACCATGCAAAATCATCTCCAACGCGTGCACACACTAGCACCGAGGCAGACACCTCCCAGCTCTCCCTCTTCAACACACACACACACACACACACACACACACACACATACACACACACACACACACACACACACACACACACACACACACACACACACACACACACACACACACACACACACGCGCGTGCCCGCGCACACACGCACGCACACTAGAGCACCCACACATAAACACACAAAACACCCCCCTACGACCAGCCAGGAGTGTGCTATGGCTTGGTCTAATCAGTTATCTGCTGAAAGGAGGTCTCCACTCCAACCATTAAGTCCTGTTATTCTCTCCAATCTAGACCCAACATTTCCTGCACTACACTACTTGGCAATGCTGCTTGATTGCAATCTGGTGCCAAGGAAGAGGAGGGGAGGAGAGGAGAGGAGAGGAGAGGAGAGGAGAGGAGAGGAGAGGAGAGGAGAGGAGAGGAGAGGAGAGGAGAGGAGAGGAGAGGAGAGGAGAGGAGAGGAGCAGGGGCGTCAATTGGGTATGGCAGGGGTATGCAGCTGCCATACCCTGGCTCCAGGGGGGAAAATAAAAGTTACTTTTAAATATAAATCCATGAATGTCTCTTTGTCTATCTGCGCTGGTTATTATGTTGTTAAATTACAGTAAAATAACTACAAATGCAACATTTTACATAATGGTCACTTTAACAAGGTATTATAATTATATTCTCCACACTTGTATTCTCCCCAGCTTGACAGAATGGTATATTCCCAGGTTCCGCAGGTCAGCTGCACAGGTGCAATGCATTATTGTTAATTGTGGCACATCTACTAACATGTTTAGCTGCACTTCCAGGCTACCATATCCAGCCCAAGACACCGTAGAAACGAAGAAAAAAAAATGTACTTCTTAAAATAAATGTATCATGCCTGTTGCTAAGGTATGGCAACATGACTGGTGTCTTGCATGCGTGCGAAGGCGCGCGTGCAAGACACCAGTCATGTTGCCATGCCTTAGCTTTTTCTGAACTGACGCTACTGGGAGAGGAGAGGAGAGGAGAGGATTTGCGGGGAGGTATTGTGCAGCAAAGGGAGGAAAGGAGGTAAAACAATAGACAGTCAATCCTTCACTTCCTCAGGTCAAGGAACATTGTGACTCTGCGCCCATTAACAGGTCAAAGGTGGAGGCTTTTAAGCTCCGTTAAAAACTGACAGAGTGACACGGCAGAGTTAAGTAGGGGTCATGCTTCCATAATTAAAACGTAAAAGTGAATAATATTGACCGCAGGTCAACATTCAGTTTGAGCTAAAACAGAGAGAATTGTACTGCTGATACTCTTTGTTAACTGCAACACGTTAAAAAAAACAATGTTTTTGGATGTTAATGAATACACTTTCATATGTAATTAGTACCAATTATTATAATATTTAAATGCAGGTTCTCTTCCGTTCCACTCAGTAATGTCATGAGCAGGATCATTGCAGGTCATGTCAGTCTTAAAATGCATGGCAACCAGGCGTGTCGTTGCCAGGATTTTATCTGAAGCAAACACGGAAGTCAAAGTTCCTATGATTGGCGCTGTTTTCCCCCCGCGAGGTACCAAAAAGAATTTGTCTACATTGGACCCTATTCGTCTTCCCCTTTGATTTTCTAACCTTAATAAACGTTGTCATAAATACTTTAGGGTTCCTGTCGCTAGTGAAAAACTCCCTTTCAATCACCATGATACTGTATGCGTTTTGAGCAAATATGGTCCCATTTATGTTAAACTTGATGATAGATTTGCGGGGGGGGAGGGGGGAGGAGCTGATACCAGCCGTCTGTGTTCTTCTTCGTGTGCTGTATTTTGGGAGGCTCCGACCACATTCTCCCATGTATCCCTGCGATTCCACGTGACCGTTGGCAGCCAATAGCATATGATTCCTGGGGTACCTTTCAAACAATGATGGCGTCACCCATAAAAGGGACAAGAAAACCTCATTTACGCTGCATAGAAAGCAATGGTGTCGCGCTATCCATATTTTTCTACAGTCTATGATGGCAACACGTGCAGGGTTTTCACAATCATGCATTGAGGCGATGCTTTTTTTAAGTGTTGTCACCGTGCTGCGCCGTGCCCTGCCACATGCCGTCAGAATTTCACACCTGAGATGAAATAGATCTACCATTGCCTACGGGTGAGAAAGCGTGTAAACAATTAAAAAATGTTTTAATAAAATTAATAAAGTGCCACAGAATTAGTGCAAGTAGAAGAAATGAAGGAGAAGAAGAAGAGGAGGAGGGGGATGCATGTGTGTCTATTTATTCAGTGTCCTCGCCTCCCAGAGATGCACACATAACATGAATAATTTCATGACTTTGTTGGGGGAAACTTTCAAAAGTGTGGCAAGGCAGACTTGGGTGTGATCAATTATTAAAGCACTTCATCAGAGCCATGCCGCTCGCTGCATGTATGAAGACGTGATGAAACAACTCCATGAACAGCACAGATTGAGTGAGGGGTGAGGGACGAGTGACTTTCACAATGACATCCTCTACTGTATACTGTAGAATACATACTGTACATACATCTAAGGGCAGAGCAGAAGTGAAGTGAGATGGAAATGGATATGGGGGAAGGAAGACAGGAAAACTACGGTAAGTACACAGCAAAACTCTGCATGTTCATTTGACTCTGAGGGCCCTATCTTATACCTGGTGCAAAACGTTAGTGTCAAAAACGAGAGTCAATGTCTACAACCAATACAGTTTTACTTTTCAGTGCCCATGTTGTGTATTGTATATACAGTATGTATGTACACAGTATGTATCAAATGTACTTCCCATCTGTGTGCTCAATGGTCTTGAAATGAGGTGTGGTCTGGTGCATTATTAGCACAAATGCTGTATATTATAGGTAGTGAGATATGCCAGAAAGTGATTGTGCCTTAGACCAGCTCTAACCTATAGTCTAAAGTCTGGCGTACTGTCCTAGCATAGTTGTTTTCTGTTTCTGACGTGTTTGCAACGCAGATGCAGTTCATTTCAATAAGCATAGGCTATACTTAAATGCTGATAGGAATGTAATTTTGTGAACCCATACCTCTGGTTTTCTTCTTTTTTTTTTGCACAGTAAATGCTCATCAGTATCCATTTTGGTGCCCCAAGCAAACACTGTGCTGCAATGCTGTGTTGTTTGTACTTGTCAATGTTATTCATGTTTTGCTCAAATAAAAGATTCAATCAAACAATCAATCAACATGGTGCACTTTTGCAGGCACACCGGGATCTTAATATAAAGGGCAGGGGCAAGATACTCTGATCGGTCTGATTCATGTTATGCCCAAAGCACATCCATAACTAATTCAGACACTAAATACAATAAGGCGCCACTATCAAAATAGAGTTGGGCAGAATGGGCACCCCAAAGCATTTGTGCCACGCCCTGTAAGCTACAAAAAAAGTTTGAAATCTTTTGGTATTTTATTTACAAAAAAAACGATAATCTATAGCAGGGGTCTTCAACAGGGGGTCCGGGACCCATAGGGGGTCCTCAGAGTTACTACATGGTGTCCTCCAAATCTTTGTGTGATAAGAACTTTATTTTGTCTACACTAACTCTAGTATCCCTATTCTGTGTGGAACATTAGCCAAGAATAGCCGATCTACAAGCTTGTAGATCGGCTATTCTTGGCAAAGAAGTTTGGTGTAGAGTGAAAAGAAAAGCAGACTAAGTATTGACGGTTCAAGTCGTTCAATGTCTAAAAATACACATTAAACCAACAACCTACACTGATGATATTGCTGTCAAACAAGTCTAAGCTGTCTCAGAAATCTATGAAAATGTTTAATCTGCAACACAATTTTATACAATACGTAGTAGGGGTCCCTGCTTTCTCTCTTTCTCAGATAAGGGGTCCTTGGCCTGAAAAGACCCATTGACCCCTGATCTATAGCTAACAACATGCCCAAAATAGGGATGCCAGATTGAAAGTTGTTAGATGTACACAAATTGAACCATGAAATAGATGGGGCGGCTGGAGCTCAGGAGGTAGAGCACGTTGGCCAATGATCCATGGGTTGGTGGTTAAAATTAGGGATGCGGTATCGGTACTCGTGGTATCGGTACTCGCCCCGATACCGGCCTATTTTGCGGTATCGGTACTCGTCCGATACTGCTCACAAAGCGCCCGAGTACCTTGTGTGTTCCGCCACTTCGCCTTTCTCTCTCTCTCTTAAAGTATCAAAAGTAAAAATACAAAATGTTTGAGCATAGCAGATCTAGAAGATCATGCACAGTACAGGAATTTCCATGGGCTAAACCTGAAAAAAAAAGGAAATGTGTGGCAGTTGTGCCATGTTCTGGGAAAGCAATGCGATTTAATGTGTTAAATACAGCTAGAAAGTGAGGAACATCTGATAAAATAAAATAAAAACGTAATTTAATTTAATTGATTGTACTCGTATCGGTACTCGGTATCGGCAAGTACTCAAAATGAAGTACTCGTACTTGTACTCGGTCAGCAAAAAAGTGGTATCGGGACATCCCTAGTTAAAATCCCGGCTCCTCCTGTCCACATGTCGAAGTGTCCTTGGGCAAGACACTGAACCCCACATACCGGTAATACACATTGCCTCCAATGAGTGGGTCGGTGTTAGCTTGCCATTGGTGTGTGAATGTGGGAAGTGAGGACGCTGGCGTCGAATGTTCGCCGCTTCACTTCCCAATGTATGAATGAATGAACCATTGTAAAGCGCTTTGAGCACTTGGAAAAGCACTATAAAAATGCGATTCATTATTAAAAATGCGATTCATTAAGGGAAAGGATATCATGAGATATCTGTCTGTCTGTGTATGTGAGTGTGTACAGTACAGTATACTGTACTGTACTGTATGCTATACATACTGCAGAGAACGAATGACAGAAAGAGAGAGAAATGCTGTTAGGCAGACATAGAAGGCATGCAAACACTTGTACTGTAAGCAATCAATGTGGTAGAGAGGCGGCTCATACAGTAGTTTGTATCTAATTATCACTCAGGGGAAGAAAACTATTATGCATTTCAAAAAGAGGCGTCTGTGCCGCATGCATGCAGCGAGATGGAGCAACTGAGAGAAGCCTCAAAGTCTATGCACGTGTCTGTGGGTCAACTCACCTTTATTCTATTTCTATATTCCCCTTAATGTTGGTACACTGATGTTTAAAGCAAACTGACTCGCTGTCTCAGCACAATATAATTGCGCTGTTTGACAGTTTGTCAGCGTGTTTTGATGTGTTCATAAGGGATAACAATCTGCATGCCAAGTATAAATGATGTGCAACAACAGTCGTTTGTAGTGTATATAATACACTAAGACTACTAAGACTATCATATTATCAATGTGTGTATGTGGTGGAAACAGAGCTACACTTCCTAACCACCTGCCCACTCCAAGACATCAGAGACACATACTTCCCACAGATTACACACACCCAAAGTGAGTTTGAAAACGTGACCAATGTTCTTTGCACGTGGGTGTGTGTGTGTGTGTGTGTGTGTGTGTGTGTGTGTGTGTGTGTGTGTGTGTGTGTGTGTGTGTGTGTGTGTGTGTGCGTTCGTTTGTGTGTGCGTTTGCGTGTGTGTGTGACGTGCGTGCACATGGGCTGGCCAATATATCGATATAAGATTGATATTGTGATATGAGACAAGATATTGTCTGGGATCTTAATATTTTAATATGGCAAAAGCATCGTCTCTTCCTGGCTTCCTCGCCTGCATTACAGTTAAGTGTACCTGACTGCTCTAGATGATCTATTATTACAGGATATTTTTCTGATGACGTCTAGAGTCTTGTCATCAACATGGATCTGTCCCATTTAACGCCACCATCAGGCCGATTTTTTCAAACACATTTTTGTTATGGCACTTACAGGCCTATTTGTGTATACTGTATGTGACCTGATGGTCGCTTATCTCCCGATTAGGGAGTCTTACTGGTGACTAGCTGGTTTAGTGGTTAATTGTAGCCGATTATAATTCTTATTTGTGTCATTGTGTGCAGACGAACGTTGCACAGCAGGAGCTAACAAATTCCAAGGCTGCAGCTGCCCCAAAATTACCCTGTTTTGAACTGGCCAATCAGCGGGCTCAGTATTCCGGGTCGGACAGACACAACACAGTAATTGGTTGCTTCTCTGAGTAGTACTCCAATTACACTTGGGCCTCAGAGGAGTAAAATCAGACTCATCTTACTCTTATGGCCCATTTCCTGCCACAGCTTGGACGCTTAAGAGGAAGATACAGTACTACGAGCCAGTGAGCAAAAGCTGAAGGGTTAAGTCACATTAGTAATGAATGACCAGAAGCTTGTGGAGTTTTATCCCTGGACTGTTTCCCTGAATTTCAGAAAGAACCCCTGGCCTGAGGTGCCATCGGTGGGTTTGATTCCAGCAGCTCAACATTTTTTAAATATTAGAAACATTACTGCTCTTGGCTTGGGTCTTAATCTGGATGTGGACATGGACAAGCAGCACCCGTGGAGGTAGCCTACAGAGAAAGAGATACAGTAGGTCCTTGACCAAAGTTGACTTTCGGGGGAATGTATAGAAATTAGGGCATTAACGGAAAAGTCGACAAGTCGACTCAGTCGACTTCATTACACAAGTCGACTCCCACCAGAGAAAGTCGAAAGTCAAAGTTGAAAAACATATATACTTTCTATGGGATTAAATAGCAGATCTACATGCTCACAATGCCTCGCGGTGCAAGGCGTTGTGAGCATGTAGATCGTCTATTTTCACAATTTCTGCCTCTATATATTTGACAATTTGGACAATGTTTAATTTGTCATTTTAGAGGTATTAAAAAGTCCTTTGTCATTTTAGAGGTATTAAAAAGTCCTTAAATTGGCACCTTAGAAATGTGAAGATACCCTCTATACACTTAAACTTTATGTTGGTTTGTTTACAGTTGAGTGAGAAAACAGTGTTTCACATTGAGTTAATCATCTAAAAATCATCCAAAATAATTGGGGGGTCGTGTGTGATGTGATGAGATGACGTCATGAAACGATAAAGTCGACTTCAACTCAACTTTTTACTGAGTCGAGTCGACTTGCAAAAATCACAAGTCGTTAATGCCCTAATAGAAATACGTAGACAGGGTGGGGATAGGGGATATTGACCTGTCACTTTTTTTTGTGGGTGTGTGTGGAGGGGGGGGGGGGGTTAAATGGAAATTCATGCAGTTGAGGAAGTTAATTTATTCCTCATCTTCATTGAGTGAGGGTGCGGAGCGGGGAAGAGAGAGTAGGGAAGCATTGATTGTATGTATTTATCTCCCCCCGGTCAGCAGTCTGGCTCGTTGCTGCGTTCTGGAGGTCGTTCTCCACATTGGATCCCCATTGATCTCCTCTTTAGAGCCTCGTGAGACAGCCACGGCTCCATTATAAGAGTGATCACACGTCCACCGTAAACACATGTTGGTGCATAGACGAGGAGGACGCGTCGCACAATGCGTGTGTGCGGGCGATTAAGCATTCATAAACAGGTGTACTTTATATTGTCTGTTTTACAATTACATACACTCACACTCAGGGGCGTCACAAGGGGGGGGGAGTGGGACTGAGTTACTAGGGCCCAAGGTAGAGGGGCCCTAGTAACTTTATAACTATTGAAAAATAGCAGATATACAGTACAAGCTTGCAGCGCGGCACTGAGTGCCACGCTGTGAGCTTGTATATCTGCTATTTTTCAATAGTTAACATTCATGGGGGGCCCACAGTGAATCCTTGTACCCAGAGCCCAGAATTTGGTGTGACGCCCCTGCTCACACTGGCGTACACACAGACACGGGCAAACGCGCGCATGCACACTTACACCATTACACACTGTCTTTGCACGTATACTGATCGGTATAAACTAACTTTCGTGCTGCCTCTGCCTATAATTCCTTGTACTGCGTCTGCTAACTGAGTGTAAGAGCATGCATTAATTCAGACATCATTTAATAAGACACGCAGCCAGACTGCCTTGACCACTG
Organism: Nannobrachium achirus; assembly: GCF_963921795.1. Taxonomy (NCBI): domain Eukaryota; kingdom Metazoa; phylum Chordata; class Actinopteri; order Myctophiformes; family Myctophidae; genus Nannobrachium; species Nannobrachium achirus. Next base: position 44,857,738 of record NC_137812.1, read on the forward strand.
CATAGGAAGGTGTTGAAAGGCAATTATGCTGGGCAAATAGCGTTCAGGTCTCCAGGGCCTAACGCCCTTCCATCCAGACTTGGAGAGGTGTTAAGACTAGCTGCCCTCGCAGCCAACATCCAACATCCAACATTCAACAGGAATGCATTATCATTTTTGGTCAGCAGCTGTGTAAGTGCAGTAAACGGTAATGGACATGTACTCTGTGCGTGTGTGACTATGTGTGTGTGTGTGTGTGTGTGTGTGTGTGTGTGTGTGTGTGTGTGTGTGTGCGTGCGTGTGGGTGGCTACGCGCATGCGTGTGTGTGTGTGTGTGTGTTGGGGGTCAAACAAGGTAGCTGGACATACTGCAGCACGGAGATTCTCAAGAGTTTTCATGTCAAGGACGCCCAAATTATAATTTGGGTGTGGACCTCCATCAGAAAATAATTTCGTGCCAGGTATCCCCTTTTTTGTGATGTTAAAAAGTAGATCTACAAGCTCACAACGCATCAGCTATTTTCAAATAGCCAATGTAAATAGTATTAGTGGTTAAACTTAATTTGATGCTATATTAACACATTTTGCTGGGCAGTGGGGACCACTATATTCAAGGACCCCTGGGTGTTCCCGGGGCCCCACTTTGAGAACTACTACTGGAGCAGAATATAATGATAAATAACAAAGATGAGATAGTCAATCACTATGGCTCATCTTTAGCCACTGTAAGATGTTAAGCCTTATGATGACAACGCCAACAGCAGTGGAATGTTCCAAGCCAAATCTCTAAAGCCTAGTTGTTCAGACCAAATATTCATGGCAAGAAGAAGCCGTTTTAAACCAAATTTATACTTTGTGGTACAATATGGTGTGGTGTGTCCTGTGCCAACAATAGCCAAGCTCACAATGCATTGTACGATATAATTAAGCTTTAGAACAGGTGTCTTCAAAATGGGGTCCGGGACCCCTAGAGTTTTGCAGTATAACTCCTCAGAGTTACTGCAGGGGGGGCTCCAAATCTTTGTGTGACAGGATTCTGAGGGGAACATTTGACAAAAATAGCCAATTTACAAGCTCACAATGCCTTGCAGCCAGGGCAGGAATTTCATGGAGGCCATGAAGGCCATGGCCGCCGTTGCCCCTCAGTTTGGCCTTGTGCCCCAGCTGACTGTACCACTTTCTCCTCTCTCTTTCTGGTCAATATGTAGACACCAGTGTTGTTTTTTTTTTTTTTTTAGATTCTGAATTCTTAACTCCCCCAAGTCCCCATCTTTAAACCAATCCAGTGACTTTGATTGGTGCAGGGCATGAGCATGGATCAGATTGTAAATACGGTACCATCATTTATCTGTTTCACTGCAGATTAGGTTATCATCCCTAACCCTTAAATTCGACAAATTCTTGTTTTATTTGATGGTCTTCCTGCCCTCGCATTTGGCCTTTGTGCCCTCAAAAATTGTACAACACCAAAGGCCAATTGGCCTTTCCCCTAAAATGGTGAAATTCCAAGCCTGCTTGCAGCACAAGGCGTTATGATCTTGTGGATCTGGTAAAGAGGTTTGGTGTGGAGGGGAAAAAAGAGCAGACCAAGTACAGAGCCAACCGTCAAGTTTGGTAAGTATTGAGGCTTTAAGTAGTTAATGAATTAATGTGTAAAAGATAAACAAAAAAACACTAATGATAGTGCTGTCAAACAAGTCTATGAAGCTATCTGAAATCTATGAAGAGGTTTAATGTGCAACACAATGTTATACAATATGTAGTGGGGGTCACTGCTTCATCTCTCTCTCAGCTAAGGGGTCCTTGACCTGAAAAACGTTGATGCTGCTTTTTTGACCCCTGCTTTAGAATGTAGCAGAGAATCACAAAACACCGATCTACCTTTATAATGAGATGCCACTGAGTGTTAACAAGCGTGCACAGAACGGCCATCTGTGACCTCAGAGAGCGCACAGATCTTATCCATTTTCAAGCTATTAATAATTCCAAACTCCAAATTAACATTTGGATGAAAGAGGCTGTGGATATTCATTATTCAAAGGCAAAAAAATGCATTAATCATAAAGATTACTAACATGATAGCACTTTTTACGTACATTTTCATCAGCCACACACTCCTCTTTCTAAGATTCCTTCTGCATGCACTATCTGTACTACATGTTCTTTGTATTGACTATACTTGTTCTCCATGTTTGTCTAATAAAATATTCAATCAATCAATCAATCATCAGCCACACACTCCTCTTTCTAAGATTCTTTCTGCATGCGCTATTTGAAAAGTTGGGAACTGAGCAAGACGAAACAAGATAATCTAAAGGTGAGCATAGTTGAGTCATGTGACTGTGATATCTTTTTTTTCCTTCTCCATGATCACCCACTGATGGACAGATTTGCAGACAGAGTGACATACATACTTAATACAGTAGCCTTACATAGGCTGTAAGCAGCCATGTTGGAAATAAATTGGGCCTCTTCTTTACTTCCTTCATAGGTATACTAATTAAAGCTCTGTTCCATTTAATGTACTCTAGCACAGTGGTTCTCAAACATTTTCATTTCCAGGGCCCCCATAACTCAGGGAGTTACACACCCATAAGGGCCCATTTGGTGCAACCATTTACAAAAGTTGCACCAATGTTATGGAATGACCTACCTATAGCTTTAAAAAATGCAGAGTCTGTCGATACTTTTAAAAGACTACTAAAAACACATTTGTTCCGCAACCATTTTTGTTAGTAGCACTGCCGATATGTTTGTGTTGTGATGTTTTGATTTCTATGTATTGTTTTGCTGCTTTGTGTGTATTTTTGTGGTTCAACTTCATGTGTGATGTTGTTTTTATTATTGCTTATTGTACAGCACTTTGTGACAGTTGTTTTGAAAAGCGCTCTATAAATAAACTTACCTTACCTTACCATTTGGAACCCCCTCCAGGAACCATGAGGGTAGGGATGGGACGATAAGCGATATTATCGTTTATCGTGATAAAAAACCACTCACGATAATCGTATGGTGGAGATTTAATTTATCGTGATATCATAGTCCGTTGTGCACTGGGATCAATTCATCTTTTATTTGCCGAGCTGCATATCCGGTACCATTTAGACCCTCTATTGGTAAAAGGTACTTATACCGGTAATATACGTACTTGTCTTTTTTCACTCTCTATCAAATGTCTTTTCCAAAAAATAGCCGATCTACAAGCTCACAACGCGTCGCAATGCGACGCGTTGTGAGCTTGTAGATCAGCTATTTTTTGGCAAATGTTCCGTCCCAGGATAGTGGATTTTGATTATCGCGATGATATCGTAAATCGCTATTTCTTTTGTCACAATAATCGTGATATGCAATGTACCTTTACCACACTTTGAGACCCACCGGTGCAGCAGAGTGTTTCCAGTGAGCCCACACGCACAATATCAGCACCCTGACTCTGTTTGACCGGAATGGAACAGAGTCTTAATCATTATCATTTATAAGACCTGTGAAGGAAGTAATTTCTTCCTGGCTGCTGTGCTCAGCACCTATTGCACACGGTGCAGCTGAACTAACATGAGACAAAGGGGTGAGGTGTGGTCAAACCACAGGGAAGAGAAGGGGTCGAGGCCTACCGTTGTTGCCGAAGTCCAGCGAGTACTTGACCACGTGGTAGTTATTCCACACGTACAGCAGGTTGTCCCTGGGGTTGTAATCCACGGCGGCGATGTACTGGTAGGAGTTGGGGAAGGGGATGCTCAGGACGGTCTCCTTGCTCTTGTCCGTGTTGTACATGTAGTCGATCTTGTTGCCCGTGCCCTCGTTGTCGTCGTCCTCGTATACGGTCTTCACCACGTACAGGACGCCGCAGATCATGAAGGCGTTGGAGGCGGTGCGCTTGTCGTAGCTGGTGTCCCAGGAGCCCTCGATGCGCAGGGTGTACGGGTTGAGCTGGCTGACCACCATGCGCCCGTTGTTCTGCTCCGTGGCGTAGATCACCCAGAGGCCGTTCTCGTCCACGGCCAGGTCAATGTCCGACTTGCCTCCCCAGCGGTAGGGCGAGGTGTCGTGGTAGTTGGCGTTGGCGATGATGGCCTCGCCGCTCTTGATGCGCGTGCGCAGGTCGAACTTGACGATGTTGCGCGTCCGCTCCTTGTTGAAGAAGAGCGCGCCGTCGTACACCACGAAGCCCGTCCCGTCGACGCGGTGCGGGAGCTTGTAGGTGGTGGTGGGGCGGCCCGCGATGAAGTCCTCCTTTGAGGAGTACTCTGTCAGCGTGTCTGTGCGGTAGGGGGTCCAGGGCATGTAGTATATCTTGTCTGAAGCCTGTAGGGGGTCTTTGCACCAGGCGCCCGACTGGTGGTCTGACTCGAAAAGATGCTCGCTCTGGTAGACTCCTCGCAGAATGCCAGGGCACAGAAACACTGAGAGATAAAATGACATCAGAGAGAAGACATCTATCATCTATAAAGGTCACATCTTCTCCATAACATTTACGATCGGTTATCTACAGCGGCCTCTGTAGAAAGCGTGAGTCACATTCTGTGTAAATTAAGGTTATGTTGTGTTTTTAACTCCACATTGATTTGATAGCAGTTAGATGATGTTAACATAGGCTTCTTAATGTGTCATCTATTGTTTGGCAAACTGTCCCTGTCAACATTAATGTGCAGTATGGTGACGCATTATTCCTGTTATTCAACGGAAAGCAACCTTCTCTAACAACCGACAAAGATATCGTCGTTGTCGGGTGAAAACCTTGTATGACCAAAACCGTTCGTTTTGTATTTATCATTTTAAAAATGAACTAAACTAGTGAAAACAGCCGATCTAAAAGGACACAACGCCTCGCGGTGCGAGGCGTTGTGTTCTTGTAGATCTGCTGTTTTCACAACTTTTGTGTGATGGCCTTATGAAGAAGCAGGGCTTTACTTTGCGAAAAACGTACAAATTTGAAACTTGGAGATACAAGGTTTCTGCCCGACAGTGACGATAGGTTTCTTAATGTGTCATCTATTGTTTGCCAAACTGTCCCTGTCAACATTAATGTGCAGTATGGTGACGCATTATTCCTGTTATTTATCGGAAAGCAGCCTTCTCTAACAACCGACAAAGATATGAAACGGTACATTTTGTTCTATTCTCTATATTTCCCTCCTATTCCCATTCCCTTCCTCCCATGATCCTCATTAGTCCCTTTGCACTTTTATTTCTTCGCTTTCTTTCTATTCCAGTCAGAAACTAGAGAGTGTGGAACGGTACAAGTCTTTTATCCCCTGCTGTTTCTGCAATTGTGGCGATAATTCATTTCCCACTCTGTGCTGAGTATTCCCTGCTTGGAATACTGGGGTCACGTTTTATGATTGATGCGGGAGATGTTGTAAATTCTGGGAAGCCGGGGGAACTAGAGTCTTGGGGACTCTTGTCATGTGCATGGAATGTTGTCGTGTGTGTGTGTGTGTGTGTGTGTGTGTGTGTGTGTGTGTGTGTGTGTGCGCGCGCGTGTGTGTGCAACGATAACACACGGTCCGGTGTGGCTTTGCAGTGTGGTTTTCCCATTCTCCCCTTTAATGTAATCCCAGAGTCTGTTCAAACAGTTAGGAGTATTGATTAAATTCTCAAAACCTATATTCAATGCACGCATCCAATTTTCATTTCTTTGACACACACATAAAATATTCAAATGTCATTATGGGTTCCTGTCCATTGGCTTACAGTATCAAGAAAACTGTGGAGTGACAGTTTGCTCGTTATATTTAACACCCGACCATCAAATAGTATAATCTGAGATCAAACAGTATTAATATAGTAGCAGTGAGCCTGAAAGAGATGTCAGCTGTCACTGTGTCTCAAAGCACTTCAGGCTCTGGCAGCAAGAAGTGACACTTCGCCAAGACGTGTGGGTGTTTGTGTATGTGTGTGTGCGTTTGTGTGTGTGTGTGTGTGTGTGTGTGTGTGTGTGTGTGTGTGTGTGTGTGTGTGTGTGTGTGTGTGTGTGTGTGTGTGTGTGTGTGTGTGTGTGTGTGTGTGTGTGTGTGTGTGTGCGTAGGTGTGTGTGTGTGTGTGTGTGTGTGTGTGTGATAGATAATCAGATAATTCAGATAATAATTAATTTAGCATAATCTTCATAATTGTTTCCATGTTTCCATGTAACACATTTTCAAACATTTAATGGTGGAAATAGCAGCTCCATAAAGTTAGTAGTACATAAAGCATAAAGTCATTAAGTATGTCAGTCATTTCTTTAGAAGTTATTTGTCATCTGCCAATGTGTGACTTTTGTTAACAAACAGAAATGTCATTGTTATTTATATGTTCCAATGTTCAATGCCAACAACACAAAGAAATTATTCATCGCAACTAGCGAGTGTGTGTGTGTGTGTGTGTGTGTGTGCGCGCGCGCGTGTGTTTGCGCGTTTGTTTGCGCTCACACCCCCCCACACTCACCTTTCTGTTCGACTTCTATCCGGGCCACAGGCGAAGAATTTGAAGAACGTTTGACAGAGATGGGAGACAGAGACAAAAGAGGGAGAAGGGTGGGGGAAAAGAAGAGAAGACAAAAATAGATTAATGACGCAATAATAAGGGAAATCGTGATAATACAATCTGGGATCTCCATAATCGCTCTCATATTTCACCCTAACCTTGTGAGAGCGCGCCAGGATGCCTTCCATGTGTGATTGGTAATATCATTACGTAAGCGTCTGGCCACAGACTGCACTGGGGATGGGACGATATGAAAATGTCACATCACGATTATTGTGACAAAAGAAATCGCGATTTACGACGTTATCGCGATAATCATAAAATCCATTATCCTGAGGTGGAACGCTAGCCAAAAAATAGCCAATCTACAAGCTCGTAGCTACAAGCTTGTAGATCTGCTATTTTTTGGCAAAGACATTTGATAGAGAGTGAAAAAAAGTATGTATATTATATGTATATTATAAGTACCTTTTACCAATTATAGAGGGTTTAAAGGACAACTTTGTTTTTTTACAACAAGGGTTCATATTTTAGATTGTAATTAGAGAAAACAAAAAAGTGAGTGTTAAAATGTTTTAATTTGCTTCGTTCAATTGTTTTATCACGTTTACCGTGCTAAAATGAGGGGCATGCGTACGCATGGGGGCATGCGTACAAGTGCCTAAATATGTCTTTTTAGACACAATAAGCCAGCAGTTTCTTTATTGCTATTTACAGTAACACTTCTATCCCCCATAAGTCACATCCAACCATGAAAGGTTGCGTTGTATCTTGGGAATGGGCTTATTCTGTGTAAAATGACATATTTAGCCACTTGTACGCATGCCCCCCCAACCACTGAAATAACAATCTCTAAAACAATAGAAAGAAGTAAATTAAATCATTTTAACTTTCATCTTTTATATTTAATTACAATCTAAAATATGAACCCTTGTTGTAAAAAACAAAAGTTGTCCTTTAAGTGGTTAAGCTCGGCATATAAAAGGTGAATTGATCCCAGTGCATGACGGAGAATGATATCACGATAAATTACATCTCCACGATGCGATTATCGTGAGTGTTTTTTATCACGATAAACGGTAATATCACGTATCGTCCCATCCCTGGACTGCACTGCAACAAGGAGGCTTACTGGGAGCAGAGGCATCATGGCACATATGTCAACAGAACGCACACACGCACGCACACACGCACGCACATACGCATGCACATACGACAGAGACGTGTGGAGGGAAAAGCCTGACATACTTTGTTGTCAGTGGTGTAACGTAATTAAGTACGTTTTCTCAAGTACTGTAGGCTACTTAAGTACAATTGTGAGGTATTTTTTACTTTAGTTATACTAG
>NC_137812.1:44875524-44930524 GCF_963921795.1 Nannobrachium achirus
CCACCCCCCACCCACTGCAGATGTGCTACTGTATATTGTATTAACATACTCTACCCTACAGATTGTTTAAAATAATGTTTTATTCATTAAAATAAGTTCCGGATTGCAGGATTTGACTGCATGCACTACCTGTCGGACTAGCAACGAGGGAAAGAGAATACTCTAGAGCAGTGGTCTTCAACGTTTTCAGGACAAGGACCCCTTAGTAGAGAGAGAGAGAGAGATGAAGCAGGGACCCCCACAACTTGTTAATATATTCCATATAGTTTCATCGTTTGACAGCACAATCATCAGTGTATTTTGGATTCATGTACATTTTTGTTTTCAGATATTTAACCACTTAAACCGTTAATACTTAATAAACTTTACCTTTCACTCTGTACTTAGTCTGCTTTTTTCCCCTCTACACTAAACCCCTTTGCCTAAAATAGCCGATCTACAAGCTCACAACGCCTCACAGCGCGAGGCGTTGTGAGCTTGTAGATCTGCTATTTTTGGCTAAAGTTCTTGGGGGGAAAAAAAGGTTTCTATCATACAAAGATTTGGAGGACCCCCTGTAGTAACTCTGAGAACCCCCATAGGGGTCCCGGACCCCCTGTTGAAGACCCCTGCTCTAGAGACAGACTGAACTTCCGTTTCAAATGTATACACTTGACCTTTTTATTCCAAAAAGCGAGGTCCAGTGCGGTCATCAGTTTGGACAGCATGCTCGAGATATTGCTGCTGCTATGCTATAACAGTACTCACATTCTGATGCTGCAATGGGCCTCTGGGCCAAGTGCTTCAAGGTGGATTTTATTTTATTTTTTTATTTGTATTTATTTTTTTATGACCAACCCGCGTAGGAGATTTCCAAAGCACAATGGAGAAGACAGACCTCTTCACAAAGGGGCTCTTTCTTACTTATCGATCCCTCTCCATTCATGGAAATGTTATTCCGAGGCATTTCGGTGATTACAAAATGCCGTCTCTTTTAATCATTCACAAAAGACATTGAGTTGGCACAGCCTGAGCCATTTCTTACAGTCGAACATCCAGCTAGAGATCAACACACGAGGATAACTTTACTGGATGTATTTTGAGATTGAATTGTGTTGACAGAGAAAAGGTGTATCATACCGGTAAATGTTTTGGTAAAATAGAGGAGGCCTGTGGAGCGTAAGAAAGGGGGGAAAAGACATAAGGACTTCTCAGACGGTAAAAGAAAGTATGGCGTTGAGCCAAGAAGCATCAGGAGTTGTTTAAGCTCTACACCAGGGGGTCCTCAGAGTTACTACAGGAGGTCTTCCAAATCTTTGTGTGATAGAAACCTTTTGTTTTCTCCTGTTTTTTATTGACCACTAGGGTTCACTAGCATCCATATTCAGAGAACTTTAGCCAAAAATAGCAGATCTATACAAGCTCACAACGCCTCGTAGAGCTTTGGTGTAGAGGGGAAAAAGAGCAGACTAAGTACAGAGTGAAAAGGTCAAGTTTTAAAAGTATTGACAGTTCCAGTGGTTAAATATCTGAAAACACAAATTGACATGACTCCAAAATACACGGATGATTGTGCTGTCAAAAGATGAAACTACCGTATATGGAATATATGAACAGGTTGTGGGGGTCCCTGCTTCATCTCTCTCTCTCAACTAAGGGGTCCTTGGCCTGAAAACATTGAAGACCCCTGCTCTATACGACTGGTTGTCAATGTGGGGTTGAAGGCCTCCGGTGGCTCCCCCAGTAAATCGATGGATGGTTAAGAACCAAATGGACCCCTTACTGCCTTACTGGTCTGTACCTGTGAGTGTGGACAAAATGCACTACCTGACCCATTTGTACACTGCAGAGTTAAATTAACACTGCAGGATTTTACAGTGCAGATTGGGGTCCCATAGATAAAAAACATATATCCAGTGAGCAGGTTCCTTGGACTATTAACACATTCTTGAAATCACTGCTCTATACCATGTAATGCTGTTTGCAACCTTGTCGAAGATTTTTCATGGCTAAATGCACCCCCAGTGGCCGGTGAGCATATCACAAAATGCTACCTGATCCAGCGAGAACACTTTAGTCACTAGACACTACAGCAGCTACAAATCTACTGTCAAAATGCTCTCTCTCTCTCTCTCTCTCTCTCTCTCTCTCTCTCTCTCTCTCTCTCTCTCTCTCTCTCTCTCTCTGTCTCTCTCTCTCACTCTCCCCTCCCTCTCCCTCCCTCACTCTGTAATGACTTTGGTTTCAGGCGCTGCCAGCTTCTGAGGAGGAAACTTCATCCAGACGAACCCATCTGTTATCAGATCAACATGGAACTCTTTCCTCCTGTGCACCCTGTTGCTACAGAGCCATATTGGCGGAACCATGAAACTCTTCGCGTAGGTGTCCTTGCGTACAGCGGGGTTCGCGTTTAAATCAAAGATAAAGGTGGAGAAATATGCACTGCCATGTGTAACGCGTTCTCGCGGAATGCATGGAGAGAACCACGTGACCAGTGGTGGAAAAAGTACTCACATTTTGTACTTTTTGTAAAAGTATCAACACTGCACTGTAGATGTACTCCCAAGTAAATGTCCAGAATTCAAAATGTACTTGAGTAAAAGTATGAAAGTGTTGGCATCAACATGTACTTCTCACAACGTGTTGCATCGTGGCGCGTTGTGAGCTTGTAGATCGCCTATTTTCAAATAGCCATGGTATAAAATAGGGCTAAAGTGGTTAATGTATGTTTTATAATATTATAATTTACACCTGCAAAGTAAGTAACTAAAGTGTTCAAATAAATGTAGTGGAGTAAAAGTACAATATTTGAATCCAAGATGTAGTGGAGTAGAAGAAAAAGTATTGGAAATTGGAAATACTCAAGTAAAGTACAAATACCTCAAAACTGTACTTAAGTACAGTACTTAAGTAAAAGTACTTTACACCTCTGCACGTGACGAACACGCGCATGCCCGCGGCGCGCACACATACATACCGGTATGGCTACAAACTGAAATGTGTGTGTGTTTGTGGGCGCACGTGCGTGTGCATGTGTGCGTGGCTGCCGGGGCATTAAGCAGGTATCAGGTTGTTTTTCCATTTGCTCCAGAGAGGTCTCTGATAGTCCTATTATTTAATCTGCTGGTCATCCTAGATGGCGGGCAGGAGCCGTTTAGCCGGACATAATTGAATGCCTCGGTGCAGGAGATCACCTTGGCTGTCTGCATGAAGCAAGGCTGCCAAGCCTCCACTCTCACACTGCGTTAACACCCAGAGTTACTGACACCCGTTTCTAGATGGGATTTAGATGGGATTCACCGCATGAAAGTGACCGAAAAACCCTTTCAGAACAACCAACCAAGTCAACCAGGCACACTGGAGATTCTGTTCAAAATGGAATTGTGTCTTTGACCCATTAAGACCTGAGGCTGATTCTACAAAATGCCTTTCAACAGGGGTCTTCAACGTTTCCAGGCCCTTAGTTGAGAAAGAGATGAAGCAGGGACCCCCACAACCATTTCAGAGATTCCATATAGTTTCATTGTTTGACAGCACAATCATCAGGGTATTTTGGATTCATGACAATTTTTGTTTTCAGATATTTAACCACTTGAACCATCAATACTTAATAAACTTGACCTTTCACTCTGTACTTAGTCTGCTCTTTTCCCCCTCTACACCAAAACTCTTGAAAATAGCCGATCTACAATCTCACAGTGTGAGTCGTTGTGAGCTTGTAGATCTGCTATTTTTGGCTACAGAATATGGACACTATAGGGTTCCAGTTGTTAATATAAAAAGGATTGGAAGATTTGTAGGACCACCTGTAGTAACTCTGAGGACCCCTAGAGGTCCTGGACCCCTGTTGAAGACCCCTGCTTTTCAAGATTCTTCAAAAATGTTCAAAGACAGCAGATGTACAAGCTCTCAGGGCGGCACAAAGTGTGACGCGCCTTGCCCTAAAGATTGTTGCATCATGTTCATTTCATTCCAGAAAAGCAATGATTCAGAATGCACTTAGTGCGACAGGAAGTGTGTGTATTGAATGGTCCGTTTCCGACTGACAGTAAATAGTGTTTTTCTGAGTTTATTTTTACCTCATCCACTGTAGGTAAACAGAGAGAGACCAGCATTTACTGTACGTTAAGGTCAGGTAAATGTAGTGCTGAATTCAACAACAACTTAAATGCTGCCTTCTTAGTAAACTTAGATTATTTTTTGCATTTGCCTCCTGGTGAGCACATCAAAGTATGCTATTTTAGTTAATATGTTGGGGCTTATGTTTGCAACCTAAAGCTCAATCTAATGTGAATGTATGTCCTGAATATAATCATGTTCTGCTATGTGCGTAGCACTGGTATGATGTCTGTGTACCTTGTCGGTTAGTGCTGGGTTGATTGATGTGAAACTGTCACTGCACCAACAGACAAACCAAAACGCTGACATGTATCCCATACACACTCTCAGTGTATACTCTGAGATTGATTGAATAACTGAATATTTTATTAGACAGAAAATGTGGAGAAATGTTATGGAATACTCATGAAAATGTTTACCAATGTTTTTTTTTTAATGTTTTGAAATAATAATAATTAAAAACAAAATGGTAAATTTTGTTCTATTTGTACACTCTGAATTAAATTAGCACCTAGGATTTCACTGTGCATCTGGAACCAGAGTTTCCGATTGTGACTAAAAGCCATCGATTGTGACTAAAAGCCATCGGTCTTGACAGCGCAGCAGTGAGCTGGATGCAATCTTACCTGGTGGGGAGGGAACAGGTGGTGGAGATTAACGGAACCCTGTCCCCCCCCCTCCCAGTAAGCTGTGGTGTTCCTCAAGGTAGCATACTGGGACCTCTGTTGTTCCTAATATACGTGAACGACATGGCATCTGCTTGCGACTGCAACCTGTTCCTGTTCGCGGATGACTCGGCTCTCCTAGTCTCGGGCAAGGACCACTTGCAGGTTGAAAAGACACTTAACTCTGAACTGAGTAAGATCTGCACATGGCTGAACGACAACAAATTATCAATTCACCTGGGAAAAACCGAGTCCATCCTCTTTGGATCAAATCATAACCTCAAAAAGGTAGATGACTTCACAATCAAAGTGGGTGACAAGGTCATAACACGAAAAAACGAAATCTCTTACTTAGGATGTATCCTTGAAGCTAATCTTTCCAGCGAAAAGATGACTTCAAAAGTAATAAAAAAAATCAACCAACGAACTCGTTTCCTACAGAGGATCGCCCCAATGGTCAACTTCAACACACTGAAGACCATAGCTGGTGCAATAATCCAGCCCCTCTTTGACTACGGAGTCCACGTATGGTATCGTGACGCCCCACAAGCCCTTAAAACTAAACTCCAAACAGCCCAAAATAAACTAATTAGGGTCCTGCTTAACCTTCCCTATCAGACTCACCTCACCGCTACTCACCAGTTAAGAGTGGGGTGGCTCAGAGTAGATGACAGAGTACAGCAACTTGCAATGGGCCTGGTGTACAAGATACACTACACCACTATGATACCCAAGTACCTGTCAAAATACTTTATCAACGTTAAGGATGTCCATAATTACAACACCAGAGGCAGTGCCACAGATCACGTTCAACCCAGAGTCAACTCAAAGAAAGGGTCGAACTCGTTCTTCTGCTATACCACAAAAATGTGGAATGCCTTACCGAAGGCCATAAAGGAGTGTGGATCACTAGCATCCTTTAAAATTGCCCTGAAAAACCACTTACAGGCAGCAGCCGTTCGCAACTGGTAAAAAACCTAGCCCAACCCTACCCTCCTTGCCCCTTCCTTGTATATACTTGTACACTTGTATATTCCTTGTATATACTTACTGTTTGTTTAGATTTACTGTATATTCCTTGTATATACTTACTGTTTGTTTAGATTTACTGTTTTCTTTTCTTTTTTTTCCCCCTTTTCTTTACATATCTACTGCATAGTACTGTGTTCTATTTGTCTGTCATTCAATGTTATATGAGATACTTAAATGGTTTCCTGTTGAAATAAGCTTAGTCTTTTCATGGATCTCCTTTTAGTAGACCTTGTACCAGTGAACTGTACCGTCATGAATCTGTACATTTTCCTATGCAAACTTCTAATAAAGCCTTCAATCAATCAATCAATCAATCAATCAAAAGACTCCCAATTTTCTGGCTCAGTCAAGTTCAGTCATACATTACGTCATCCGACTACAATTGGAATATTGAAGAAAAACAACATCACTTGTGGTAGGTCTGCTGGTAACATCATATCGACCGACCAACCCTAACATACTGGGTGAAACCAACATATAATCAAATAAATGTGTTTGTAACCATCAAACTCCCCACACTAATTACTCGAGGCATCTAATATGCATTGGCCACTGATCCAAACTGTTTTGATGAGAAAATGTCTGAGAGAAACCCCCTGTCTTTTATCGCTAGGTTAACCACTTAAAGCCTACATACTTTAACTGTAGACAGAACCCCCCGGTCTCTTATCACTAGCTTAACCACTTCAACCCTACATACTTAATGACAGGGGTCCCCCATGGGAAATATTTGGTCCCATCCTTTTATCCGTCTACACCAAATATCTTAGCTGAAAATAGCCTTTGGAAAAAGCTGTACTCACACAGTTTGTGTGCGTACGTTTGTCCACCGCTGAGAATGACATTCCCAGCATAGGGACACTAGGGCCCATGAGTTTGAAGCAGTGGTTCCCAAACTTTTTAGCCCAAGACCCAAAAGAGAAATTATACGTTTTCCCGATTCACACCACATTATGAGCTTGTATATCAGCTATTTTCACTACTTCTTAAACATTTGTTTTCTAATTCATGGAATTTCATAAATTTTCTTTTTATCCATGAAATTACTTAGAAATATAATTGACTTTTTTTATCATGAAAATGTCTAACAATGTTTTTTGAGAATGTTTTGAAGTAATAATAATTAAAAACAAAATTTAGGAAACCAAAAATGAAGGGCCCATAAAAAATGTGTCCGCCACCCACAAATGGTTCCCGACCCAGTGTTCTGGAACCAGCGGTTTAAAGGTCACACGGCCATCTGTCATCATTTGAGCCTATCCTTCTTCATGTCCTTCCTCCCTCACACACACAAAGCGCCTCGCTGTCTCGCTGACTTTCCACAGGAACATGTAATGATTCTCACATTACTAAAGTATGAGCTGAAATAAAAGGAAAGCAAGCATGACTTACTGTATGGAACGCACTCGTACTGGACCTCCAGGTATTTGTATGTGCCAGGGCAGGGGTCAGGGAACACGTCAGGTCCAGCCACCACTGCACACTGTGTGCGGTTGTTGCATCTGCACGGACAGACAGACAGACAGAGAGAGCATTGTTGATTTCGTCGACTAAAACTTGGCAACAAAATCAACTGTCGACTAGGGCATTCACGAATAGTGATTTTTAGTATTCGAATTATTCGACCTCAAAGTATTCGAATAGTCGAATATTCGACAGGAAAATAGCCGATCTACATGCTCACATGCTCACAAATAGCCGATCTACATGCTCACAACGCCTCGCGTTGCGAGGCGTTGTGAGCATGTAGATCTGCTATTTTCACAATATGTATCTGCGGAACCAAGTCATTAATTGTAATAGACTAGTGCAATTTCAAGTGCTTGTCAGGGTTCTTATGACTTCCTATCTAGCCAAGCTTTATAAACCATGAAGAAATATATATATTTTTAAAGACAAAACAATAAAAAAAAAAATATATAAGCGAATATTCGACTTCGGTGAACAACGTCGAATAGTGACTTTGATATTTGAATATTCGAATATTCAAATATTCAAATATTCAAATATTCCAATATTTGGTGAATGCCCTACTGTCGATTTAGTTGACTAAAATCTTATGACTAAAACTAGACTAAAAATGTTCAGATGACTAAAATGTGAGTAAAACTAGATTGTGTTTTATTCAGAAGACAATGACTAAAATAGTCATGTGACTCAAACCCATCAGTTGGAATTGGAGCATATTGTCTCTGTCGGGTGGAAACCTCATATTATGTCCAAAACTGATACTTTTCAGGATTCAAATTAAAACATAGCAAAAGTAACTGATCTACGAGCTCAAAAGATCTTTTTGATGCTTTTGTGTGACGCTCAACTATGATCAAGTGGGGAGTTAATTTACAAAAGAAAAAAAAAGAAAAAGTTACAATATGGACATAAGAAGTTTCTTCCCAGACAACAGCAACATCTTAATGGATTACACTTATAGGTTGTGTGTGCAGAAACCGTGTATGTCCAAAACTGTTACTTGTGTAGTCATTATTTGGATCCGAGATGTAGTGGAGTAGAAGTAAAGCCCCTATCAGAGTCCAAGGTGAAGAGCTATCCACCGCAAATTTTAGGTGGAAAGCTTTCCACCTCAAGTTAGAAAATAAGTGAAGGCCATCATAGTCAGTCACGGTGAAGTCCTATTCACCGTGACTGACTGGTCTAGATCGACCAATCAGTGAACGGGGTGAAGAGCCTATCTGTCTGAAAGTAAAAACAGAGAGATGTGTTGGGACTCGCGGTGGAAAGCTCTTCACCGCGAGGAATGACGTAACGTTGTAGTTTTATGACTCAAAAAGACTACAACGCGGTGGATAGCTCTTCACCGCGGTACCGACTCTGATACGGGCTTAATGGTATTGGAAATTGGAAATACCTACAAATATCTCAAAATTGTACTTAAGTAAATGTACTTAAGTAAATGTACTTAGTTACTTTGCACCACTGCAGACAGACTTAAACATGAAACACTGAAACACGTTGTTGACAGCAACAATAATGTTAAACAAGTGTCACCTCTTTGATGTCGCACACAAACAGAGACGCAGACCTTCACACCCAGAACAATACACCATGTGACATTATCTGTCCAGACACATTGTTGCACCCGAAGAGAACAAAGCTCAATTGGAATGGCTGAGTTCTGTCATACATGTAAAACATGCATACATGCATACGGTACATGCGTGGCCACCATAATGATAGCAGTGACAATAATGACACTGCCTCGCCTGGCTGTGCATGTGTGTGTGTATGCACTTGCATGTACGTACGTATATAAATGTGCCCACAAGTATAGTAGTATATTGTCACTGTCAGGCAGAAACCTTGTATCTCCAAGTTTCAAATGTGTCTTTACGCAAAGCAAAGCCCTGCTTCTTCATGCAAGGCCGTCGCACAAAAGTAGTGAAAACAGCAGATCTACAAGCACACAACGGTTGTGTGCTTGTAGATCGGCTGTTTTCACTAGTTTAAGTCATTTTTAAAAAGACAAATACAAAACAAACGGTTTTGGACATACAAGGTTTCGATATATAGAGCATTTCCCTGGTCCTCATAAGATAAATGGTTGTTTCATGGTTTATCTAGGCTTACGATTAGGAAAAGATTCAGGTCGGGGGTTAGGTTTAGGATTTGGCATTTAGAAGTTAAGTTTAGAGGTTAGGGTTGATTTATACTTTCTACCAAAAATAGCTGATCCAACAAGCTATATGGGTTAAAAATAGGGTTAAACATTTCTCAACATGTTAATGTAGGGTTAGAAATGTCCCAAAACTGTGAGAATTTCATTCATAACATCCCTGTCTATTGTCCTCAGAAGTATAGTAACACTTAAGAGGACTTGGGGAGGTGTGTGTGTGTGCGTGTGCGTGTGCGTGCGCGCGCGCGTGTGTGTGTGTACATACAGCATGGAGAACAATAACCTGCAGCTTTAGGCCTGGTGCGCCCTCCAGACTCCAGGTAATTAATTCCAATTATCAGAGGACCTCTCTCCTCTGACATACACAAAGTAAGTACCTCTCTTTGTCATTAACACGGGTTATGGCAGGCCACACAATGTGTAGGCTTTGTGTGTATGTGTGCGTGTGTGTGTGTGTGTGTGTGTGTGTGTGTGTGTGTGTGTGTGTGTGTGTGTGTGTGTGTGTGTGTGTGTGTGTGTGTGTGTGTGTGCGTGTGTGCGTCCGTGTGTATGTGGAAAACGCATACGTGATCTGCATGTGCAAGTACGTGTGATTAAACTTGCCACCCCCCATTCCTCATAAACAAAGCTGATAATTATAAGGTATTGCAGGAGGCCTTGCGTCCTCATGATAGATAGGTGTAATAACATTATCCACTGCCCCCGCACAAAAGCATCGCTTTCCCGGCTGAAATTAATTATTCAACTACTGTAGACTGAATAAAGGATACAGTCCATGTCAGGCAAAAACCTTGTATCTCCATATTGTAACGTTTTATGTTTTTTGCGTCAAATTGATGCCTTACAGGAGTATCGCACAAAGGCAACAATCTACAAGCTGCAATCTGTGAGCTTGTAGAATGGCAATTTTTTTAAATGGTTTAAAGTGTAAGTCATTAAAGGATGACTTCACCCATATCTTTGTTTAATTGGTCCTCAATAATGATAATATTGTACCATTTATGTCTACTTGGTCTGTGTCTCCGAGAAGGGCTGTGGACAGTTCAGTTCATAACAACAGTTCAGTGGACTTGAGAACAATGGCTTTCATTAAAGCATGCTAACTTTCCAGGAATAGAAAGCCTGCAGTTTCTATAAGCTTAGGTTCCCCATAGATGATGTCACTGCCACTGGTAGGCGGGATTCTGAACTGTCCACAGCCCTCCTCTGAGTAGACAAAAATGGTAACATATTATCAGGAGCATTAGAGAGGACCAATTCTATGATGAATGGTTGAAAACGGGTGAAGTCATCCTTTAAGTGTGCATGTCTGTGGGTTGAATACAGACACGTTGTATTCAATGGCACATAACTAGAGAACTGATGGTAGAAATGACTCGCCTCCGATTCTTGGGTAGTGGCTGGATTTTGATGTATTTACTGGGCCAGTGAATGAGTTAACAACTGAGCTTGTGACCAAATAATAACTAGCCTATGAACCATATTCACACAGCGGTCATTTTTATATTAAGTTAATGAATTGCCCCCCAATTGCCACCCCGTTTTATCTTTTTTTTCTGCTCTAAATCTTTATCCCACATTTTGTAACCAATTTGTCACCCAGTGCCAATTGCCTAAATTGTAATCCTGGTCTCTGCGCTCCCTCTGCCAACCTGTGGAGGGCCCCGAAAGGAGTGAGCAGGCCGCTCCATAACACCTGACAGGGGGAGCTTCCCCGGTTGGACGTAGCGCGTGGAAGGAGCACGTTGTTCCAACCAGTTCCTTTCCCCACCATCAGCTGGCCAGGGGGAGGCATTATAGAGACCATGATTACTGCATGTTTTTAGTGAGGGTATCAACCCTAGGAGACACGTGGAGAACATGCAAACTCCACACAGAAAGGCCCTTTCGCCAACCCCACTTAAGGTGTACCTCTGTGTCATCCGCTGATGACACGGAGGTAGAGAACACGCCCACAGTGTCCCCCGGCGGGAATTGAACCCAGGTCCTTCTAGCTGCAAGGCGACAGCGCTATGACTGCGCCACCCCGTTTTTTCAATGCAAAATGCCAACATGGCTGCCGTGTGAATATGCTGCCCACAGCCCACTATAGGATCCATCACACTTTCTTCTTTTTTTATTTTAGTCTTATGAGGTTTCCACCTGACAGCGACATTATACTGTAGTAGAATTACACTAAAGATAAGTAACACCAGGAGAAAAGGCGTATTCTAGGGAGGCCCGGTGAGCGATTTCTCCTCTCCTCCCGATATTTTCTCTCAATTACTCCTACCACTCATATCTCCATCCCCGGCTCCCTCTGTACCTGTCAGACAGTCGACATTTACATTAAAAACATCAAGATTCTCAAATTGAGATTTTTTAATGAGTCTGCCAAACCCCTCAAGTCCCTTTTTCTTACAGGAACATTCAATAATTTGCATTATGAAATATGCATGAGTGCTAATTCAATTTTCACTCTGGTGTTCTCGTATGACACATGATACAGAGCTGGTGGCAGATCACGGACATCCACGCCGTTATCGCATACAGTAATTGGTCTCCGTCACTGAACGTCACTGGTTCACTTCCGTTCACGTTTGGTCTTCACATTACGAGGCTAAAGGGTTATTCAGACAGATTTTTCTCTGCAAAGGTCGAATATTTAATTTACGACGAAGCATCAATCGGGCTTAGAAAAAAAACTGTTTTGTCCCATTTTTGCATCTTTGGTCTGAACCAGGCTCCAGAGGCCTCGAACCTCCATATCATCACTGTCGGGCAGAAACATCGTATCTCCAAGTTTCAAGTTTGTACGTTTTTTTCACCAAGCAAAGCCCTGCTTCATCATACAAGGCTGTCGCACAAATGTAGTGAAAACAGCCGATCTACAAGCACACAACGCCTCGCACCGCGAGGCGTTGTGTGCTTGTAGATCTGCTATTTTCACTAGTTTAGTTCATTTTTAAAATGATAAATACAAAACAAACGGTCTTGAACATACAGTACAAGGTTTCCACCCGACAACGACAATATGCTGATGTCATACGCTGATGTCTGTCATGTATGTGATAATGTGTCATATTCTAATGATAATACCAGCAAGTTTGTCTCTCCTCTTTACCCTCCCTTCTCTTTCTCGCTTCTGTGCTTTTTAATTTCTTGCCCCAATGCCTCCATCATCGGTCACCTGTCATCAGTGCAAGACAGGGACTGGGGCTGGTGGGGGGCGCGGTGGACACAAACTGACACAGCACCACAACTTCACTCATGACACCCATCAAATGGACATGACTGGCTGGCCAGCGGAGGTGTATCAGAGCACAGAAACCCCATTAATGACCTCACGGTTATGCCCAGGCCTGCGCATGCATGGTCCACTAGTGATGATGTCATCACACCGGGTTCACGCGGGGGATGAAGCCCGTTTCGGTTCCACTCGCGTCAGAATGTCTCAGAAAAGACTGCTGCCATAATCGCTGGCAGAGAATACAAAAATATTTTGACTTCGTCATGCCAAAAAAAAGGTATGACTCATGGAAGCTTTCTGTGTTGAATCATACGACACTGGGGAGTGGGGATTTGTTGAGTCATGCTTTAACCACATTTGGCACATTTGGAAAATGTATTTTATTACTAAATCTGTGCATATAAAAATTATATAACCTCTCAGATATCTTAGTTTTAGCAACATTGTTCATGTCAAGTGGTTAGTTTGGCTTATTTGTTGAAATGATAAAAATCACTATGGTGGTGGGTGGATTACCAGCCCCGCTGCTGGGCGCTTGATGGCTGGATTCCAGCCGGGGAGGAGGGAGCTAAAGACGGGCAGATTTGGTGGTGGTGCTCGCTGACCGTGACAAATGCGGCGCTGTGCAGTGCTCTCATAGCGATTTTGATAATTATGATGAATAAGCATGAACAGACTAGTTCATGTGGACCATATCGGTGTAACTAAGATATTCGATTGGGTACATATATTTTATATGTGCAGAATTATAATTAAAATACATTTTAAGTTGAGGTCACTTCCTCAATTTCCTGGTCAGTGCGAGGCGCTGCTGCCTGTTTCAGAACGTTTACAGATAGACCACGTGACCTACTGTATCATAATATTAATCGTCAGTGCGTGACACCACGTCTTTAAGTAAATGTAGGCTACAAGTTACTTTACACTACTGTTTACACCGCAGCTAAATGGCGGCAGCGCCCTCTACAGGGTGTCGCTCAGGAACTTGGTCTATCCATCTGTTTCCCGTGTGAATTTACTGTAGCATTATCTGTGGGACACTTCCAGAGAACAGCTGACATACAAGCTCACGTCGCGTCGCAGATGCAACCGTTGTGAGCTTGTAGATCACACTCGGCTGCGGCGTCGGAAGCTGCCGCACACCTTCTATACAATGCACGATGGGACGTTGGAAAGATGTGGATACAACAAGACCATTGTAAATCGATATTCAGGGTAGAGCGATGCGAAAACAGGAGGGGGCCTAGCGTAGAGCCCTGGTAGACTTCGGTCAACTAAGTATACTGTATATGGTTTAAGAGTTAATTTAAATTGAGAGTATAGAGAAATACAATTTGATACCTCTCCATCTATCTCTGCAATCTTTGCTTCTATCTATGTCTGTTCCTGTCTGTCTCCACCACCCCTTCCTCCACTTTCTCCACTCTAAACCTACTGTACTGTAGATAATAAACCAATTCCGTCCCTCTGCCTTTGTCTCCCTCTTCTCGCCGAGGAATGATTCCTCTTTGTCGCTCCTCTAGCCTCCCTCATCCTGCCTATAAACTTCTTTTCTTTCCTTTTTATTTCTTTCTTTCCTTTTTTTTATTTTTATTCTGTGCCGTCTGTTTATCTGTCTTTAACCCACTTAGCTGTAGCTTCCGGAGCCAGACCCACATAGTATACGTGGTGGGCTTCTTATTGCTTTCGACTCCATAGCCCTTCTCTCTCAGCTCCCTCTCTCTCTCTCTCTCTCTCTCTCTCTCTCTCTCAAGCCCCTGCCGTTTCCCTCTGTGTCCGTGTTCCTCTGACTTTCTCACTTTGTCTCCTAGTGAGTCTGTCTCGCTCCACATCTTCTTCCTGTCTAATACCATCCCTGGCTCCCTGCAGGTGCCAGCAGGGGTGTCGCACCAAATTCTGGGCCCTGGGTACAAGGATCCACTCACATTTTGTGCTTAAACTATTGAGAAATAGCAGATATACAAGCTCACCGCGCGGCACCGAGTGCGGGGCTGCGAGCTTGTAGATCTGCTATTTTTGAAAAATTGTGAAAATGTGTGCAAGTCTTTTTTGAAAAACCTATGTTTCTATGTCAGTGGTGCTCAAACATTTTCATGTGAAGGACCCCCAAAATGATATGTATTTGACCACGGACCCCCATCTCAAAATATTTAGTTCCAGGGACCCCGCAGAAGCAAAATTTGAGTTACAAATGTTCGCTTAAAAAAATTACATATATTCAAAGATTTGCACACATTTTCACGACTTTTCAAAAGCACTGAGTGCCGCGCTGCGAGCTTGTAGATCTGTTATTTTTCGATAGCTAAATAATGAAGGCTCCTCCACTTTGGGCCCTAGTAGTAACTCAGTCCCCCCCCCCCCCCCCCCAGTGTGACGCCCCTGGGTGCCAGCTAACTCCATCCTCTCTCCATCCCTCCATCCGTCCCTTCATCCTCCGCACCAGGCTCTGCTTGCGTCACCGCTCTGTCTGAACCACTAGTCTGAGTCACAGCCAAAAAAGACTCGCTCTCCACCTTATTACCCCCCTCTATTCTCTGTCACTTTCTTTCTTTTCCAGCTCTCACTCTCTCTCTCTGTCTCTCTCTCTCTCTCTCTCTCTCTCTCTCTCTCTCTCTCTCTTGCAATGTTTTCCTCCATCTCACTCTTCTCTGCTGTCCCTCTTCTCTGCTGTCTCAACTGCACAGCAGAACCTGAGATAAAAAGCACAGCGAGAATTCACAATCCACATACTGTTTGCTTTACCGATGACCCGTGGTGAATCACGCGCAAACACACATACATGCACACACACACACACACACACACACACACACACACACACACACACACACACACACACACACACACACACACACACACACACACACACTCACACACACGCGCACTGTACCTGCACCTACTGTACACAAACCATTGCTTATTCACAAACAGGGACATTTTCTCTGCAAAACAATGGAGACGCTCCACTGTGTGTTGGAAGAAACACTGGGATTTTAATTAGCATGACTACATCAAAACCACGCAGTGGCCTGGATACCCCCTCGCCTGCTGGCTTTCTTCTGTGCACCATGCAAGACACTAACGCACACACATAGACGATGCAAAGAGACACTAACGCACACACATAGACCATGCAAGAGACACTAACGCACACACATAGACCATGCAAGAGACACTAACGCACACACATAGACCATGCAAGAGACACTAACGCACACACATAGACCATGCAAGAGACACTAACGCACACACATAGACCATGCAAGAGACACTAACGCACACACATAGACCATGCAAGAGACACTAACACACACACATAGACTAGTGGATCAGAGCCAGACCCACATATCGGCCAGGCTGTCCATATTATGGGCATGTCATTATAGACGAAAATGTAAAAAAAAAAAAAAAGAAACTATTAAAAAAAAGAAGAAATAGCTCTTATATGGACTATTTTTTAATGTTCTATTTTTCTATAACTTTAATCAAATCAAGTTTTTTTTTTCTCAAATCGATTATAATCGATTTTGCCCTTATTGATAAAATATCGCCCAAAACATCGTTGATCGGTGGTCTAGGACTCTCCAAAATCGGGTCTGGCATCCGACCCAAAGTTCTGGCATCGGCCAGGCACTAATCTGGATATATGTATACAGCCAAAAATCAGAGACACAGTAGGGCAGAGAGATTACTGTAAGAGATGCTGCAGTGGGTGTTGTGCTCTCTCTCTCTCTCTCTATCTCGTCTCACTCCTACTTGTGAACATAACGACATAACAGCCCGTCAGGGGTAAGACCTCATGGGGAGGGTGTTAACCACTATCATATACTTCATCGCACGACAGCGTCGCGTGAACATAGATGATCTGAAACCTTACAACGAGTGGCACTGAGAAACGTTGTGTGCTTGTAGATCAGGTTTTATTTTTTTCTTAGCTACAATGAAATGATTAAGATAGGGATGCCAGGTAGTTAGTGGTTAAGTTGTGCGTATGTTTATTGCGCGTGCACATGCAATTTACCGTATAATGTGTAGTCTGTGGGCACGCAAGAAACAGGTGTGTGTGTGTGTGTGTGTGTGTGTGTGTGTGTGTGTGTGTGTGTGTGTGTGTGTGTGTGTGTGTGTGTGTGTGTGTGTGTGTGTGTGTGTGTGTGCGCGCGCGCGCGCGTGTGTCTCTATAAGTGGCAGACAGTGAGCCATGTCACCCCCAATCTTGAGAGTTGAATTTATGGCTTGTATGGTACAAATTGCTATGCTTTACTAAGATGTTTGTTTTCACAAATGGAGCAGGTACAGACTGGCATCTGAGAGCAGCGCCAACTCCTGATCAGGTCAGGTGAACCATTTAAACCTCCCTGCTTACTGCAGTGCACATTTTTTTTTCTGCTGCTCTGCCATCATGCATGCAGCTCATAGACATAAAAAGGTTAGGGGGGCGTCTGTATCTCGGGTGCCATTCCAGGGAAGGCAAGCTTCCATGTGCGTCACCGTCACAGAAGGGGGCGTTTGGTATAGGCCAATCAGAGGCAGGTGTGGGCGGGTCTTTAAGTAACCCAGGGTGCGTTCGGATATAGGCACTGAGCGGCAGTGAGCGCACACGGAAAAGGCATGCTGGGATTGGCCAGTGGTCACTTTGAGTGGCAGTGTGCTTTCCCTGGGATAGCGGCCGCAATTCAGGTCACTCCAATGAACTGCAGCGGCCGACTGATGTATCTAGGTTTTTATATCTATGATGCTTATTATGCTGCTCTGCCAACTTGCTGCTGCTGCTTTGCTCTATGAAGTTTGTTTGTGCTCCACTACCCCAGCAAGAACCTGTGGGCTCTGTTTCTATACAATTCCCTCTGGGGGTGGTCTTGCTGTTTCATTCCCTGTAATATCTATTTGGTAGATAATTTATTTATAATCATATTTTCATGCTTTCAGGGAATGAATTGACCCAGAACCTTGGATGCCAGAATATGTTTATAGATATTTATGCTCAATAAATGTATTCACGCTCGATAAATACATTTATTTCAATCCAAGATTTGTCTGACTGATCTTTGTACATCTATGGTTGAGCACCATCATCCCATTCCCAGAGGTCCTATGGCTGGCAGTTCAGTCCTGGCTATGTGCAGCACTATTTTCACCATCCTTATGACTAAATATGTTATTTTACACTCAAGCCTGTTTCCTGCCAGCTATTCTTCTAGCCATTCTACTGAGCATTCAAGGAAGTATTTAACCACCATGAACCCCGACCTCCCTAGTCATAATAGGTGAACATTCTCTAAAAACAGCCACTGCTATTTTCAGCGAAGAGATTTGGTGTAGAGGGAGAAAAGTGGGCCAACGTTTAACAGCACCTTAGTTTAAAGTGCTACCGAGCCCTGTGGGGCCCCGGTCAACAAAGTATATAGGGTTTAAGTGGTTAAGATTTGCAATTTTCTAATGTTCAATACTGCACCTAGCTAGTAGAGCCAACACACTTAGTGAGCAGATGCAGAACAATAAAGAATGCTCAGAGCACCCTGACGTGATGTAGAAGCGCTTCACATTCAGCATGGTCTGGACCGGGGGATCATCCACTCTCGGGCACTTCAACACTTCTTTGTGTAGAACTGTGCAGTTCCAGCATGCCATATGGGCTCTGGGTCCACAAAGTCACTGTTTGTTTACACAGACTGCTCGGCAACTTTTGCAAATTAAAAGTGGTCTTCAGACATAATTATCGGAAAATAGTTAGGCTAGAGGCCCATTCCACTGGCAAAAAAAAGTAATTTGTCAAGTTTTAAATGTTGCATTTGGGCAATGTACTCTATTGACACAGAATTACTGAGCATAATGGCCGGCTAATTACACAAAATTTAGTTTGAGCACAAACTCTTCTCAGATTCAGCAGAGAATGGAAGCCATTATGATCCAGGTGGGAGGTACAGAGGAGTTATAGCCCTGCTGAAGTCTATTTAAAGAAGTCTACAGTACCTTTGTCTGTATGTGATCTTTGTTCAATTCAATTTGTTGTGTAAAACAAAAACCGTGTGTGACGATAAAAAGTGATTGATTCATAGCAATAAACAGCCACGAAATGATAACAACCTGGAGATGCTGGCACAAGATTCACTGTGAAGTGTGAACTCTACTTCATATCAGTATGTCAACACATAATGAATAAAACTATCCTCTAATATCTGGGACACATACAACCAAAGCATAAAAAATGGGGACAATGATGTCTAAATAATTAATAATCAACAGAACTAGATATAATAGGTAGACAAGGGATAGTTACAGTATGTTACTATGAGATGAAGAGATGAAAACACACACACACACACGTACGTACGCACACGCGCACACACACGCACGTGCACACCATGTGAGATTCCTGCTGGCCTAGTTTCTGCTTTATTAGCTCCCTGATGTGGTTATACACACTGCTGTTTGGAGATGGAGGGATGGAGAGACGAGGAATGAAAATATGGAGGAAAGAACAGATGGAGGAATGAAAAGATAGAAGGATGGACAGGTGGACGAATGAAAGATGGAGGAATGAGAGATGGAGGGATGAATATAGAGAGCTGGAGCGATGAAGAGATGGGGGAACGAGAGGAATGGATAGATGGAGGGATGGATCGATGAGAGATGGAGAAATGGAAGAAACAAAAAGGGAATGAAAAGCAGAGAACAGGAGGTCTCGGATGTAATCAGTAATTATAGTCAGATGTAGGGATTTAGACTGACAGAGTAACAGAGCGCGAGAGAGAGAGATGGGAGCGTGTGCGCGCGCGCGCGCGCGTGCGTGCGTGCGTGCGTGCGTGCGTGCGTGCGTGCGTGCGTGCGTGCGTGTGTGCGCGTGCGCGTGCGCGTGTGTGTGCGTGTGTGTGTGTGTGAGGGGGAGGTGTTTGGATGGTGTTAGTGCATTTGAGAGAAAGGCCCTCGGGTAGCAAACAAGTGGATACATCCTAGATGTCATCCTCTGTCAGCAACGCCTCTGCAGTCTGCATCAGAAGGGACTGTACAGTATCTCTCTCCCTATCTCTCTATACAGTATATCATCACTGTCGGGCAGAGACCTCGTATCTCCAAGTTTCAAGTTTTCACCAAGTAAAGCCCTGCTTCATCATGCAAGGCTGTCGCACAAAAGTAGTGAAAACAGCCGATCTACAAGCACACAACGCCTCGCACCGCGAGGCGTTGTGTGCTTTTATATCTGCTATTTTCACTAGTTTGGTTCATTTTTAAAATGATAAATACAAAACGAACGGTCTTGGACATACAAGGTTTCCACCCGACAACGACGATATCTCTTTCACACATACACACCCTGAAACATACATACACAGACACAGACACAGACACACACACGTACACACGCACACACACTCACACACACGCTCGCACGCGCACGCACACACAGTGCTGTTCTGTGGTCTCTGGATGAGATCATGTCACCTCTCGATCAGCCTGTCAGACAAAGTCACCGGTAAAATAATGCTGTTCCCTCCGCTGGGACAGCCAGCCAACAGCTTGGAAACGTGTTCCATTATTAATGCCTGGCTCGGGGACAGCACATTGTCCCTATTCTCTTTATATTGACACAGCAACGTCATATGGTCACCGTCGGCTGGAAACCTCATCTGTACACAACTGTTACTTGTCAGGAAATTAGAAGAAATGTCCAGTGGTGTAAATTAAAGGTTTTTTACAACAAGGGTTCATATTTTAGATTGTAATTAAATAATATAAAAGATGAGTGTTAAAATGATTTCATTTACTTCTTTCTATTGTTTTAGAGATTCTTATTTCAGTGGTTGGGGGCATGCGTACAAGTGGCTAAATATGTCATTTTACACAGAATAAGCCCATTCCCAAGATACAACGCAACCTTTCATGGTTAGATGTGACTTATGGGGGCTAGACGTGTTACTGTAAATAGCAATAAAGAAACTGCTGGCTTATTGTGTCTAAAAATACATATTTAGCCACTTGTACGCATGCCCCCATGTGTACGCATGCCCCACATTTTAGCTCGGTAAACAATAAAACAATAGAACGAAGCAAATGAAAACATTTTAACACTCACTTTTTCTTTTCTCTAATTACAATCTAAAATATGAACCCTTGTTGTAAAAAAACAAAGTTGTCCTTTAACTAAGAACATGTGCTTAAAGGGATATTCCACTTTCAAAAACACCTTTGGTAATTTTATCATCTAATCGGGCTTTTATGAACATCCTGAACAGTTTATAATTTGCTTGATTCAATATTTAGATATTTGATGTAAATCTTACCAGGCCCTCCAGGCCCAGGGCCTCTCCCCATACACACCCATTGTAACTTCAAACTCGATTTTAACCATGATAGATTAATTAAAAACTTTTTTTTTCTAATTTCCCATACATTTACTTCTAATCCACTACATCTCTGATTCAAATATTATACTTTTACTCCACTACAATTATTTGAAAGGTTTAGTTACTAGATACTTTGTAGATTTGGATTTACAAAACGTACATTAACAACTTCAGCCTATATACATTTCGGCCATTTGAAAATAGCCAATCTACAAGCTCACACTGCGTCACAATGCGATGCATTGTGAACTTGTAGATCTGCTATTTTCAAAATTTTTGCAGACATTTGAAAACTTTAAATGGGACATTCTGCATAATGAGTACTTTTCCTTTTTCTACTTTAAGTACATTTTGATAATACTTTTGCACTTTTACTCAAGTACATTTTGAAATCGAGACTTTTACTTGTAAGGGTGCCCTCAGACCAAAATACCTATGAGAGTGGAATCCGCGTTCCGCCAATGCATTTCAATGAGAGTGAAGCGGTTTCATGCCAGCAGAGGATTTCTGCAAAAAACGCTCCCTTCTCATTGAAATGCATTGGCGGAACGCAGATTCCACTCTCATAGGTATTTTGGTCTGAGGGCACCCTAACAGAGTATTTCTATATTGCAGTATTGATACTTTTACTTAAGTAAGGCATGTACCGTACCTTTTCCACCTCTGTTTTCAGGAAATGGAAAGAAAATCCATTGGATCCAATGTGTTATTGGATTATTGAATTATCTAGTCACAAGCTCTGGTTAATACTGGTAATTGGTCCAATAAAACCCAACAGGCACACATAACTATACTTAAAAAAGTTTCCAAAGTATCAAAATAGCCGATCTAGAAGCGCATGGCGCGTCACAAGCTTGCTGATCGGCTAGAGTATTTTTTGGGGGTCTTTTTCTGCCTTTATTGATAGATGACAGGTAGGCTGACAGGAAACGGGTGAGAGATGGTGACACGCAGCAAAGGTCGTCAGGATCGGGACTCGAACCTGCGACGCTGCAAGGCTGGTCTGGATTACCAGCCGAGGTGCCTGGACCACTAACTACCCTGTGGCCCAGGCCCAGCTATAGTATTTGAGCAAATTTTGTGTGACACTGTAGGATGTCAAAGTAGGACATTCATTTACCAAAAAAGTTGAAATATGGAGATACAAGATTTCTGCCTGACAGCATATCTTCGTGGTCGGTTGAAAACCTTGTATGTCCAAAACCGTTTGTTTTGCATTTTATCATTTTAAAAATGATTTAAACTAGTGAAAACAGCCGATCTACAAGCACACAACGCCTCGCACCGCAAGGCGTTGTGTGCTTATAGATCTGCTGTTTTCACTCGTTTTGTGCGACGGCCTTGTATGATGAAGCAGGGCTTTACTTAGCGAAAAAACATACACATTTGAAACTTGGAGATACAAGGTTTCTGCCCGACAACGACGATATACTGTATATACTGTACCGTATATACTTGATATATACTGTATGTGATCCTAAGGTATTTAGGCAATCATAAGCAGACAATAAAGATTTTTTTTACCTGCGGCACAGATGCATTGAGATGGTGTAACTGCAATCTCCAATGTAAATCTATCACCCTGGAAGCAACTGCCCACATAACTAGACTATGTTGTCATTTATTTGGCAGCATTAGCAGGGGCTTTTTTAGCAGCTCCTGTGAGAGCAGATAAGTACGTGACGTTATAGAGTCTAACTTGGAGATGATCAACGCGCTTGCCAGCTAATTTTCCGTGAATAGCACGGAAGTACAGAGGAGCAGCTGTTGCAATTGCCGAAGACACGTTTTGAAGTTGAGGAGAACGTGTCTACACCGCCGCAGCCTGTCTAGTGCCTCTGAAACTCCACTAAAAAGAACATTTCAGAAGATTTTTTTTTTTCTTTTTTTTTTGCATTGACGGCGGGGGGATAGTTGTCAGGATATCAACACATAATTGCATTTGCCGGAGAAAGAGCAATCACACACTTCAGTATGAATACAGCCGGCACGATTTTTGTGTCAAGTAAAAAATGAAATGTGGATAAATAAAATCTGGATAAAATCTGGATGAGATACACATGTTAACGCAAGATTTATAGAGGCCCCATTTAATGCAAAACATGCTCAAAAGGAAAAAAGTGCTTGGCGATAGGCCTAAACGCAACAGACACACACAGTGCATATATAGTGTACACACACGCATACACACACACACACGCACGCGCGCGCACACACACACACACACACACACACACACACACACACACACACACACACACACACACACACAAGCGTGCACACAGCCTATACCTCCCCAGTGGGCATAATATGGCCCTGTACTGTTTTTTTTAAGCTCTGAAATCTCTCCTCTCCTCTTCCGCCGGTAACCATGGTAACTTCCACATCATCCGATTTCAGGACACACTGCCAGCACTTCCCTCTTGATTCCACCTAGCAACATTCCTCTGGTGGCGTCGTGTATGTGCCACCTGTGTGTATACGTGCATGTTTTTCGGGTGCATGCACGCACGCACCCACGCAATCGTACTACGTGCACGCATGCACGCACGCACACACGCACGCACACACACACACGCACACACGCACACACACACACGCACACACACGCACACGCACACACACACACACACAGACAGACTAGCACTCTTCCGCATCACTGTCACTCCTGACAACCAGCTAGCTATGAGACAAGCTCCAGTCCCCCAGTCCTAGAAGAAGCACAGTAAAAAATCCCCGCTCTTAATCCAACCGCTTGTAACTCCGAGAGAGTGCAAACATAACCCAACGGACCCATAGAGGGGTCCGCTGTGTTACGTTTGCATGCTCTCAGAGTTCAATTGACACTCAAAGGAGTTTTTTTACAGTGTGAGTGACATTCAAGATCGTCTCAAGGCTGTCACTTGGCGTTCTTGGCAAAAGGCAGCGATGAGCGCACGGGACAGCGGAGACGCTCCTGTCCCCTAACTCAAGGTGACCCCCCCCCCCCTGTCTCACTAGTGAGACTGTGTCTCGGAGGATGTTGTCAGGCTCCGCCCTGATGTACTGAAGTGCCGTGTTTGTTTGTGCGCGCGTCTCTTTGTGTTAATGTTGTTCGCTTTGAGCTGGAGTGTGTTTGCAGAAGTACAGCATGGTCATCCGATGCCAACAACAGTGGTGCTCAAAGTTTGGTGGCGGGGACCACCAGTTAATGTAGCATCACAATCTGTTTAGTTACTTTAACCCTACACGCATCGGCTATTTGAACATAGGTTAGGTCAGGGGTCTTCAACGTTTTCAGGCCAAGGACCCCTTAGTTGAGAGAGAGATGAAGCAGGGACTGAAAATCGAAAATAGACGATCTACAAGCTCACAACGCCTCGCGCTGCGAGGCGTTGTGAGCTTATAGATCTGCTATTTTTGGCTAAAGTTCTCCGTATGTGGTTCAAGTGGTTAATAAAAAAAGTTTCTATCACAAAAAGGGTTTGGAGGACCCCCTGTAGTAACTCTGGGGACCCCCTGGGGAGCACTTAAGAGGTTAACCACTTCAACCCTAGTGGTCCAACTCTGGAAGAAGATTTGATCTACATGCTCACAGAATGTGTCACATTCTTGTAGATCTGCTATCTCTGAGCATGCATCCCTGGGCTGCTCCGGTGTTAAAGGTCAGGGGGTCACCACCTGACAGGAAGTGTTGCATCGAGTTGCACGGGTCTCTGAGCTTTGTGTCAGGTTTTGCTGGGACGACGGTGTTGAATACTGAGCTGTAGTCCACGAACAGCATAAGAACATATTTGTCCTTCAGCAGCTTGTTATCCATGTGAGAGAGGGTTTAAGAGGGTTTAGTGTCTTGCTCAGACGCAATTCAGCGCCTGTAGCTGGGTGAGCCGAAGGTTAGTGCATGCTCATGTGCAGTGGTGTAAAGCAACTAATTACATCTACTCAAGTACTGTACTTTAGTACAATGTTGAGGTATTCTTACTTTACTGGAGTCTGAATTTCCAATACTCTTACCTCTACTCGACTACATCTCAGAGGTAAATATTGTACTTTTACTCCACTACATTTCTTTGAAAACTTTAGTTACTAGTTACTTTGTAGATTTTGATTTATACAAATCATGCGTTGCACCGGAGTTGCGTCGGCGTTGTGTTGGCGTTGCGTCGGCGTTGCGTCGGCGTTGCGCCGCATTGTGAGCTTGTAGATCTGCTATTTTCAAAGGAGTTTAGTACATTTTGATACAATTGAAAACTTGGGGACATTCTGCAAATCGAGTACTTTTTACTTGTGTACTTTAAGTACATTTTGATACCAACACTTTTGTACTTTCACTCAAGTACATTTTGAATATACTTGTAAAAGTAATTCTACCTTGCAGCATTGATACTTTTACTTAAGTAAAACATTCAAGTACTTTTTCCACCACTGCGCGTGTGTGGCGTCAATCTGGAGCAGCACTATGGCTTATGATGTGCTTGGTGAAGCAGTGCTAACTAAAGGTTAGCATCATGACAGTGACAGAGGAACAGGGTGAGGCGGCCGTGACGTAGACGGCTGGAGATACCGAGGACACGGCGGAGGAGCAAACATCTGCCTGTCACGGCTGGACACTCAGGTCGCGTGGACGTGTGTCTACACCCGTGTTTCTGCATACGCCAATACTAACGCAGAGCAATCAGATCTGATTACAAAGGGCCCTGTGGTGGACAGTATCTAAGTATGTTGTCATGTGCAAGGTGATGATTTCAATCTGCTATATTTTAAATAGAAATTCTGTACTTTTGATTCCACTACCTTTCTTGGAAGGGAGTCTTGTGACCGAAGCTGAATATATAGGGGAAAATAGACGATCGACAAAGCTCAGTGTGGCAAGAGCTTGTAAATGATCTATTTTCACTATTTTTGAACATTTTGGAAAACATCCTGAGAATTTGTGTACTTGTACTTTTGAATTTGTGGGTATTCACTAGAGTATATACTTTTGTCCACCACTGCAAGGTGGACGAAGTTCAATACCATTCTAAGTAATGCTGGAAATAGCAGATCTACAAATTCACAACAGTTCGCATATTAGCGATGTGTGAGCTTGTAGATTTTCTATTTGTGGCCAGTGAATACAAGTATATCAGTATTAAAAAAGCAGGCTGTTAGAGTACTGTAGGTGTGGCCGCATGACAGTATGTCTTCTTTACTCTAAGGATCTTATCTGGACGTGCATGCGTGCGTGTGCGTACGTGCACGTGTGAGCTCACATAATACATGTCTACGTACGTGCGCTTGCGTGTGGGGGCCTAATTACCGCGCTGAGCAAGGGTGACAGTTGGACTCCCAGGGTGCCGCGGGGCATCTCCTGTAACCGTGGTGACTGCTTGAGGATGGCAGCACACGCGCGCACAATAAAAAAGAAGCATACATCCACATGCACGCAGGCACACACACACACACACACACACACACACACGCACCGATTCTAGATATGACCTCATTCGACGGGATAGAGGGAGGAGGATGGAAAGGAGGAGGCGGGGAATTGGAGACGGAGAAAGTAAAGAGTAGGAGGACATATAATCACCAATGTCCTGGTGAGTTCAGCTCTGTAAGACGCACGCACGCACGCACACACACACACACACACACACACACACACACACACACACGCGCGCACACACGCGTGGCAGTCACAGTCATGGTGAGCACTAATGGTCTGCCGTCTTTGTGGGTGGCTGTGAAATGTATGCTTTATGCTTTATGTAAGGTACATTTTATAAATCCCACCCTCTCTCTCCCTCCCTCCCTCCCCCTCTCTCTCTCTCTCTCTTTCTTCCACAATTCCTATAACACCTCCTCTACCCACAGCTGAATCGTATAAGTGTTAATTGAATAGTGACAGACGCTCGGAGGTCCGTTTCCACACTCCCAGGGTTCACAGACTGTAGCACTTCATGCACGCAGTGTTGATTCTGTCGACTAAAACTATGGCGAAAAATGTTCGTCCACCACCTTTTTTCACGGACGAAAACAGAATAAAAAGAAATAAAAACTATAAGCTATGAAAACTAAAACTAATACTAAATATACTAAAAATGTTGTCAGATCTACAGATGTGCCATTCCAAGTCGTCATGCTTTGTACTATTTACCTGGGGAAAAAATCTGCTAATTTATTTTTTCCACAGGTTTCTTTCCCTGTTTCGCCTTTCAAAATGTTATTGAGAATGGAGCGTATTTTTGCAGAAACCCGCAAATGTTAAGAAACCGCTCCTTTCCCATTGAAAAGCAGAATCCACCTTCATAAGTAGATTTAAACTTCGAAGTCAGAGAAGGACATTAAAATAGCAAAAATAGCTGCTCTATAAGCTCAAAGTTTTGCCAATCCACTGGAAATCTACTGTCTTGCCAATTGCATGATGTGTGAAGTTTTGAAATGGCACATCTGTACAAGCTTGTGAGCTTGTAGATCGGCTGTTTTCAGCATGCAACCAAGTGTAAAATCTGGCATTGCAACGCCATCAAGGCCTAACAATAATATGTCATCATATCGTTTCCTAAAATGAAGTTATTTGCCTCTATGAAATCTCCAGATCCACTTGGGAACCATGTGGTTTCATGTGGTTCTCAAACTTTTCAGGCCAAAACCCCCCAAAATGATCGTATTTGAACTGGGGACCTCCCACCCTGCCAAGCATTTATACAATACAATAGCAGGACTCAGAGCTTAGTTTGACTGTGAGCTTGTAGATCATCTATTTTCAAAAAAATTATTAATACCACATTTTTGGGTATTAATAAAAAGGTCTTAAAAAGTCCTTTGTCCTTAGATTTTCACCCGACAGCAACAAAATTTGACATATGTATACAAAATATAAAACATATGTGACAAGTAAAATATATAAAACATATGTGAACTGACTTCTTTGGCCGACAGACAATGTGCACAAGAATTTGGCACTGATCGGTGCAGCGGTTCAAGATTAGCTCTGGAATCACACACAGACAGACACACGCACGCACACAAGCACACGCACAGACCCTCTTCTAAACGGAGCATGCAGGAATAAGTGCCAGGGCCGGTGTGTAACACACTGCAGTGCACTGCGCTTCGTAGCGTAAGCTTAGCAGTTGAGTGAAAAGCGCTCGATTACACCTCTGATCCGAGCAGTTTCCTCTAATTCACAAAGTCATAGGGGAGGAACTTCACAGGCCTCTGCACAGTGTCTCACGTGGACGGTTCAATAAGACAGCCAGTGCACGTGCACGCATCCTCCTGCGCATGCACGCACGCAAAAAAAGCTCATAACTTCATACTGTGTCACTGTCTGGCCAAAACCTCCTAACTCCATTTTTTTTTCTTTTTTTGCATACATCAGGGCTGCACCCTTTACGTCTGTGTGTACCAATTGAACCAATGGAAAGTAGTTAAAAGTGCTTTTGACAAAACCTCCTAACTCCACACATTCTGCCAATCCAGCAATCCTGCCTCCACCCGTTTGGCCAACTCTTGGTTGGCCAAACGGCAGCAGAGATATACAGGTATATGAGTACCAACACAGACACAGTGCCTTTGAGGCCTGAGTCTTAGCACAGTGGTGGCTCTCAAACTTTTGAATTTCAAGGACCCCCACAACTCTGTGAATGTTCAAGTGGAACCCAGAGGGTCCCTGAAACCCCACTTTGAGAACCACTGTTCTAAAGAAACAGGCTTCCAAGAGAGGTCAACCAAGCTACTGAGATGGTGAGACTCTCACACTCTCTCTCTCTCTCTCTCTCTCTCTCTCTCTCTCTCTCTCTCTGTTTATTTGTGTGTGTGTGTGTGTGTGTGTGTGTGTGCGTGCGTGCGTGCGTGCGTGCGTGCGTGCGTGCGTGCGTGCGTGCGTGCGTGCGTGCGTGCGTGCGTTCGTGCGTGCGTGTGTGCGTGCGTGCGTGCGTGTGCTTGACCATGCATGTGTATTAATTGTTGTGTGTGCACAAACAGGACCTGTGCATGTATCCATGAGTGTCTTTACAAGGACCGTGTGCCAGCTTGCCCCAGGGCACGGGGCGAGATGGGGAAGAGGGAAGGGGGAAGGGGGGGCCTTTAACCCATTCAGAACGGGTACACATTATTCTGTATCATTATTTTGTGCTTTAACTATTGAAAAATAGCAGATATACAAGCTCACAGCGCGGCACCGAGTGACGCGCTGCGAGCTTGTAGATCTGCTATTTTTGAAAAATCGTGAAATTTAGAATTTTGACCCGATTCTATAAGTGTCTTTTGAATCCTTCTAAGACTTTTTGAAAAACATATGTTTCTATGTCAGCAATCTGGCCATAGCCATCGTCAAAGAAAAGGTCCTTTTCACTTTGACTGGAGCTCAGTTAGTCTGTTCTTGAGAGACTACTACGTCAGTGGTTCTCAAACCTTTTCATGTGAAGGACCCCTGTAAAAAAAATTCATATCTCAAAATATTATAGTTCCAAGGACCACCCAGAAGCAAAATTTGAGTTACAAACGTTCGCTCTAAAAACGCATAATATTCAAAGATTTGCACACATTTTCACGACTTTTTCAAAAATAGCAGATCTACAAGCTCGCAGTGCGGCACTCGGTGCCGCGCTGTGAGCTTGTATATCTGCTATTTTTCAATAGTTAAAGCATTCAATAATCCTAGCTAGGCCTAAATGGGTTAATGAAAGCTGGAGCCTGGTCTAGACCAGGGGCATCCCTCCAGCCCCTCCACCCTGGCACAGGTGCTCCACACTGGGGCCAGAGCCAAGTCCAGGCCCCAGATTCACCCTGGGTCCTGGCCTGCCGCCTCCGACTCACCTCGCTTCTGAGCCAGGGAGATAAATGGTAAAACAGTGAAGGGTAATTAAAGGTAAAAGCAGGTGGTGAGGCAGAGACGGGAGAAGAGAAAAGGCGGTGGGGGCAGGCACGAGATGGGAAGGTGGGAAATGAACGGTGGAACGTTTTAGAGAAGGTGTATTATAGCACTGAGAGGCTACAGCTAACAAGAAGACCAAAAGGATGGATTGATTAAAAAATGCAAAGATAATGAATGAGTCGAGGATAATTAACAAAAGTTAATCATTCTCACTTCCATAGCTTATGGAAGTGTCACAACAACCCTGTCTTGTTCAAGTAGCTTCTCTTAGTGCTGAGAGAGAGAGAGAGAGAGAGAGAGAGAGAGAGAGAGAGAGAGAGAGAGAGAGAGAAGAGAAAGAGACTATGATAGATGTTGTTTCTAAGGTGTATTCAGTGATAATGAAAGTGGCCGGGGGTCATCTTGTCTCTTACTGGCCTTACAGCGTGGAAATGTTTAGTTTTTTACACCATTATAATGTTCTTGTTTGATCATTAGACCCAAGCACTGAATATCGGTAGGCTTACGTCTCCAGCTTCAGGATATGTATTATACTGATTTACTATAGCATTTTATGAGTTCAGTAGTTTACAATAGGCATTTAGCAGACGTTCTTAATTCAGAGCGACTGTGGTTCTCAAAACTTTTATTTTGACCATCATAACTAAACATCATAACATAACTACGGCCATACTCTACCCTGATTGGTCGAGGACTAGCTGGCCACCTCTGAAAACTGAATCTAGCTATGCTCGTAACAGGGTCCATGGTGGAAGTGCTTATATGGTCAGCACACTTTCTAGTGAGGAGAATGAATGGAAAATGTACCAATTATATTTTTATTTGAATTAAATACAATCACTGAGTAATTGTGCAACATGGCACCTGGAACAGAGGTCAGAATCAGAATGAACTTTATTGCCACATCACAGGTTTACAGGTGTAAAACAGTGGGTGAAATTCATATTTGCTCCATAGTTGTTTTGTTATTTCCCTAAGAGAAAGGGAAGAAGAAGAAGAAGAGGGGGGCAATGTGGCAGGAGAGATCAATAAAAAAAAGAATGATCTACATATTTACACTGATGCTGCTATAGCGGTATATCTGCTGCTAGCAGAGCAGCAGATATACATGATGTGCTACAGTATGGATGCTAGTTAAGGTGCTAGAAAACAAAACAAAAAAAATGTGTGAGTTATACATAGGATGAGGGTGCCTCGCACCAACGCCTCGCACCGCGAGGCGTTGTGTGCTTGTAGATCTGCTGTTTTCACTACTTTTGTGCGACGGCCTTGCATGGTGAAGCAGGGCTTTACTTGCGACGTACAGATTTGAAACTTGGAGATACAAGGTTTCCACCCGACAACGACGATATAGTCCACATAAGGTAACTGACACTGGTATAATCCGCAGGTAGAGGGAATAGAGCTTGCACACAATGCGTCTCCACACTATACCTGTATGAGTGTTCATGCATACCACTTTATATGCCTGAATTTCAGTGAGATATTGGCCTTCCTCTCCCCTGAGCAAGCATGTAGAAAGGCACTGTACCACCAGGTCCCCCAAGCACTCAAGCATGAGTAAGAGGCTAGAAGCCTGTTTTGAAGCACCCAAACATCAAATCCCATATCCCTTTAATATTCACAGAATGCCGCTATCCAGCCAGCCATTATGATTCTATAGCTCGTCGGAAGAACCCAATCGTCTCCGCAGCTAGCGTTCACTTATTCCTTTGTCCTTTGTCCTGATATATCTTCCTTCCGCCTGCGACGTCTGTCATTATAGTATAAAGTGAAGGCAGAGTGAAGCGAGGATAAAAGGTGTGGGATCAAACATATAAACCCAGCGCTTCATTTTACCCTTCCATATATTTTATATAATGCAGAAATGCGATCTGACATTCAGCTTTTAAATGGAAATTGAGTGAAAGAGCATTATAAAAAGGAGATGTAATGACAATTATTGAAAGGATAATTATAAAAAAAAGGACAGCCGAAATAGAATGGCTTGTTGGTAGATTACGCATCTTCTCCCCGTGCGTTTCGCGTGCGCGATCCGTTCACGTAAATGTCGGCTCAAATAATCCAAGTATGACTCTACAGTAGATATGAAAATTTTCGCTAGCTTAGCCCCCAGCACTCCAGCTATGCTAGCACTAACGTCTAAACAGAAAATGGATGAGAGCTGGGAAGCTATTACAGGGAAAGGACCTGACGTCACTTCTGCTTCATGTCAGACAAGCCATGCGCTATCGATGGACGAGCGGTGACTAGGGAAGGTTAGACGATCGCCGATTTTCGGATAAAAATCATTTATTTCGTTTTTAATGACCCAGTACGGTAAATTACGGCGCGGCTGAGACATCCTTGCTCAGACGTCCGGTATGAAACGGTTTTAATATTAAGTGGCTCCCCGTGGCTTGGAAAGTGTTAAAAAGGCCATTTAGCTAGACTACAAAGATGCAAGGGTAATTTTGAAAATCATGTTGTTGTTTTTTTGTTTGGTTATTGTCTTTTTGAACGCGTGGAAAATTGTCTGTGTATTTTGATTGGTCCCCTGCATTTTACCCCAAGATTTGCACACATTTTCACGACTTTTCAAAAATAGCAGATCTGCAAGCTCGCAGCACGGCACTCTGTGCCACGCTGTGAGATTGTATATCTGCTATTTTTCAATAGCTAAAGTATAAAATAAATATAGCTGCAAGCAGCGATAAAGTGGCCAAGGCATAAAAAGCAGGAAAGCAAAAAGGCATCAAGGGAAAGCAAAGAAGAATATCAAAGAAAAACAAGAAGCAGTGTTCTTCCGAACAGGACTCCGGCAGGTCAGGTAGGTTTTTTTTGGCCTAG
Organism: Nannobrachium achirus; assembly: GCF_963921795.1. NCBI lineage: Eukaryota > Metazoa > Chordata > Actinopteri > Myctophiformes > Myctophidae > Nannobrachium > Nannobrachium achirus. The sequence continues at coordinate 44,908,193 of NC_137812.1, forward strand.
TGGTGACTCTATAATAGGCCAAAGTGAAAAGGGTGCCACGTGTTCTTGGGCCTTTCACGGCAATCGGACGCTGCATGCGGGATTTGAAGCATTTTGTTCCAAAAATGTGTTTTGCAAAAATTGACCTGCTGGTGGCGCTATAACAGGCCAATGTGAGAAGGGTGGCATCTGTTCCTTGGCCTAGTGGGAATGTGTGTGCAAAATCTCACACACATAGCAGGCTGCGTTTGAGACATTTTGTTCAAAAAGTGAGCAATCCTGCAAACCTTGGAATTCAATGTTAGCCAATTAGATAGAATAAGATATCTGACAAATCCGTCATGATTACATCACTGTAGAGATACTGTGTACTGATTGTGATTTTCGGATAAAATCTGAAGGAGTAATATCGAAGAATGTGTTTTACATACTGTAAGTCTGCCTTCTGGTGGCGCTATAAATGGCAGATGTGAAAAATGCAGGGCACAGGTTTTTCCTTGGCCTCTGGGAAGTGTGCATACAAAGTTTTACACTAATCGGTGGTTATAGGTAAAAGCACAAATTGGCCTCTACACAACATGTATGCAAAAGACTGTAGGCCTATATGCAACAGACATAAAAAAAACTGTGATACTATTCACCTGGACAGTTTGATGATGTACATAGTAAGCCTTGCTGAGCTATGAAGACCATATGAATCGGCCAGGCTATGAATCTCATAGGGCAGGAGCCTATCTCCTGTTTCTGTAGCGGAAGGCAGCTTGATGTACAAGTACACCCCCTGGACATGACGCTAGTATGTCGCAGGGAGTTACCCCCTATCCAACCCTTGATGCTGAGTTTCAAGCAGGGAGGCACTGGGTCCCATTTTTTAGAATCTTTGGTATGACGCAACCCGGGTTTGAACCCGGTTCTCCTAGTCTCAGGGCAGACACTCAAACCACTAGGCCACTGGAACTGGTACATGATATCATTGCAATCCTTGAAAATCACAACATAGGTGTAGACATGACAGTTTGTATTATAATGCTTGTTTCAGGATTTATGATGCAAAATACATTATTTAGTAATGGCGGATATTAAAATACGCATCAAGGGGGGTTGGGGGACATTTATAGGAAGGCTCCATATCAGACATTGTTCAAGGAACCAAACTGTAAAGTCTACCAAATGTCATGGTATTATGCTTATATAAACCCCAAGCGGGATTCGATCCAACGACCTTCTGCATGAAAGGCATATGCCCTGACCACTACACTAGGCAGCCACAAGATCTGTTAACCATGTTTGTTTTTAAAAAAAAGGTTCTATGTAGGCTGAGTGCCTTGATTTTATTGATTTCTTTTTTATATTTTGGAGGCTTGGGGTGAAATCAATGTAATCTGAGTATTTCTGACATTTTCGAGTGATCATATTTTCTTTTACTCAGAACAGAAAAAAAAAAACGGCCGGTAGAGAAGGGCTCATTTTAAACATGAACGTGATCTGGAGTTAGATCAGACGTGTCAACATTAAAGAGTTTGACATAGGCACATGCCATGGACATCCAGGATGTTAACATCAACTCAACCCGACGTGGGGTTTGAACTGCCAACCATCCGTATACCAGGCACAGGCACTGACCACTACACTACGGCAGTCACACATAATGGACCTGTCATTTAAAAAAAAAAGAAAAGAAAAAAGAAAAAGTTCCATGTAATGTACTTGACGCCTTCTTTCAAAATGATATAGCGCCCCCCTTTGGCCAATTGGGGTAAGATTGGTTTCAGTGATATTTGGACTTACCCTCTACAGTAGTTGTGGGGCTCATTTTAAACATGAACGTGATCTGGAGTTAGATCAGACGTGTCAACATTAAAGAGCTTGACATATGCACATGCCATGGGCAGCCAGGATGTTAACATCAACTCAACCCGACGTGGGGTTTGAACTGCCAACCATCCGTATACCAGGCACAGGTACTGACCACTACACTACGGCAGTCACACATAATGGACCTGTCATTTAAAAAAAAAAAAGAAAAGAAAAAAGAAAAAGTTTCATGTAAATCTACAGTAGTTGTGGGGCTCATTTTAAACATGAACGTGATCTGGAGTTAGATCAGACGTGTCAACATTAAAGAGTTTGACAAATGCACATGCCATGCGCATCCAGGATGTCAACATCAACTCAACCCAAAGTGGGGTTTGAACTGACAACCATCTGTATACCAGGCACAGGCACTGACCACTACACTACGGCAGTCACACATTATAGACCTGTCATTTTTAAGAAAAAAGAAAAGAAAAAAGAAAAAGTTTCATGTAATGTACTTGACGCCTTCTTTCAAAATGATATAGCGCCCCCCTTTGGCCAATTGGGGTAAGATTGGTTTCAGTGATATTTGGACTAACCCTCTACAGTAGTTCATCATGAAATTTTACTTTGCATGTATGTTTTAGAGGCAGAAGAATAATTTGCATAAAACTTGCAATATTCATTGAATCATTAAAAAAGCATGTTTAAATTTAAAAAAAAATCCGATCTGACAGATCTTTAGATATTGGTCCAAAGTTCATGTAAAAAAAGTTCTGTGCACGTGACGCGAAAGTTCCGGAATAAAAGCAGGTTTAAGTGTTTTACAAACTGCTCAAAATGGCAGAAAATCTAAGGACGGAGCGTACTTAACAAAGACACGGATGGCTTCCGCTTGAGTCAAGGCACGCGTGTAACCAAGTTGCATGTCTTCAAACGAAACGAGGCATGACTTATGCCCCTTTAAAGTTTGAGTTTTCAAACGCTTCGTATAGCGCCCCCCTTTGGCCAATTGGAGTAAGATTGCTTTCAGTGATATTTGGACTAACCCTCTACATATTTGCCAAATGCCATGAACGTGTCACTTTGCAAGTATGATTTAGAGGCAGAAGAATAATTTGCATAAAACTGCAATATAGAGTGAATTATTAAAAAATAATGTTTCGCTTTAAAAGAAATCCGCCGAGACATATCTAACCGTATTGGTCCAAAGTTCATGTAAAAAAAAGTTTCGCGCACGTTACGCAAAAATCCCAGGAGGAGATAGATTTTGACTGTTTTTCATATAATTCAAAATTGTGGGAGAGGTAAAGGTCAGAGGTCAAAAGTCAGAGCGTAAAAGTTGTTCGGCATGAGGAGACGCATAAGTGTATACAGGTTTCATTGCTGTACCTGAAACAGGGCATGAGCTACACCAGTTCAAAGTTGGCATTTTTCAAAGGCTTCCTACAGCGCCACCCTTTGGCCGATTGTTGCGAGCTTCGCGTTTTAGCCGTTTGGCATAGTCCTCTGCCATACTGCCGAGTTTCGTAAAAAGCGACTGCACGGTCTAGCCGCTAGAGAAAAAGTGGCGGAAGAATAATAATAACTAGAAAATATTGTTCCTTCGAAACAATTGTGGGCTCGCTTCAAGCCGGAAAACAATAGCTATAAATGTACAAAATGTCAAGATCGCAGGCAGTGCTCTCTTTGACGTTACTGACGTCAAAGATTGGTCCATTTTGTTCCAAAAATGTGTTGTGCAAAAGTTGACCCGCTGGTGGCGCTATAACAGGCCAATGTGAGAAGGGTGGTATCTGCTCCTTGACCTATTGGGAATGTGTTTGCAAGATTTCACGGACATTGCAGGCTGTGTTCATGATTTGAGGTGTTTTTGGCTTTGGACACTTTATCGCTGCTTGCAGCTATATTCATTATTATTATATTTTTTTTGTGTGTGTGCACTTCATAGGCATATTAGATAAAGGTCCTTAGATTGTGTGTAGAATGTTTCATGCAAATTGCAAAAAAAAATCCTAACGGGTTTAAGCGTTTCACAAACTGCTCAAAATGATATAGCGCCCCCCTTTGGCCAATTGGGGTAAGATTGGTTTTAGTGATATTTGGACTAACACTCTACATCTTTGCCAAATGCCATGAACATGTTACTTTGCATGTATGATTTAGAGGCAGAAGAATAATTTGCATAAAACTGCAATATTCATTGAATTTATTTTAAAAAGCATGTTTCAATTTTAAAGAAATCCGATCCGACAGATCTTTAGATATCGGTCCAAAGTTCACGTAAAAAAAGTTTTGTGCACGTGGAGCGAAAATTCCAGAATAAAAGCGGGTTTACGCGTTTTACAAACTGCTCAAAATGGCGGAAAACCGAAGGGCGGAGCTTACTTAACAACGACACAGATGTCTTCCGCTCGAGTCAAAGCACGCGTGTAACAAGTTGCATGTCTTCAAACGAAACGAGTCATGACTTATGCCCGTTTGAAGTTTGAATTTCCAAACGCTTCGTATAGCGCCCCCCTTTGGCCGATTGGAATAAAATTGGTTTCAGTGATACTTTGACTAACCCTCTACATCTTTGCCAAATGCCATGAACGTGTAACTTTGCATGTATGATTTAGAGGCAGAAGAATAATTTGCATAAAACCGCAATATCTATTGAATTATTAAAAAATTATATTTCACTTTAAAAGAAATCCGCCGAGATAAATCTGACCGTATTGGTCCAAAGTTCATGTGAAAAATGTTTCGTGCGCGTAACGAAAAAAACCCAGGAGGAGATAGATTTTTACTGTTTTTCATATAATTCCGAATTGTGGGAGACCTAAAGGTCAGAGGTCAAAAGTTAGAGGGTAAAAGTTGTTCGGCATGAGGAGACGCATAAGTGTATACAGGTTTCATGGCTGTATGTATAACACAGCATGAGCTATACCTGTTCAAAGATCGCACTTTCGAAGGCTTCCTACAGCGCCACCATTTGGCCGATTGCTATAAAAAATAATAGCACACTTCGCCACTGTAAACTGAACACATTGATGTTTTTATTTTCATTTTCTCACTAAGTATGTAGGAGTAGAAAGGAACCGAAGTTCCCGTCTACTGTATGACTGATAGATAAATAAATAATGACAATATCTAAAGTGTGCTCGCCTTATAGGCGAGCCCACAATAATAGTAATGATGAAGTCCAATATCAATGAGTGGCCATTTGCCACTTCGTGGCCTTGGCCACTAATTAAGGCCCCTCCACCTTGGGCCCCAGTAACTCAGTCCCACTTTTCTGCCCCTTGTGACATCCGTGGATGTTCTATAATAACTATGTGTCAGATCAAAGGAACATATTCATGGATCCTTGGAATACTAAATGAGGGCAAAGACAGAGTAAAGAACGAGCTACTGTAAAGTTCCTTTAGGGACATTTTTTGGGGGAGAAAAATACTAAGATTTAAACCACACTTTATCTATACCTTTAAAGGATTGCTCATGGCTGGAAAGAGATCCTAAAATTTGATTTAGAAGAAAAAAGGTACACCCTTGAGCCTTGGGATTCACCATCGAAATGCCAGTATACTCCTCGCAAAATAATAATACTCAAGCAAATTACTGCAAACTAGCTATGGAAAACATACGGACAAACATTTCAGGCAAGCACTCGAGTTAGGTAGTAGGCTACATTTTATAGCAGGGGTCTTCAACAGAGGGTCCGGTAACCCTAGGGGGTCCTCAGAGTTACTACAGGGGGTCCTCCAAATCTTTGAGTGATAGAAACCTTTTATCTCCTGTTTTTATATTAACCACTTGAACCCTAGTGTTCATATTCTGAGAACTTAAGCCAAAAATAGCAGATCTACAAGCTCACAACGCCTCGCGCTATTTTTGGCAAAGAGGTTTGGTGTAGAGGTGAAAATGAGCAGACTAAGTACAGAGTGAAAGGTCAAGTTTATTAAGTATGAATTGTTCAAGTGGTTAAATATCTGAAAACACAAATTGACATGAATCCAAAATACACTGATGATTGTGCGGTCAAACGATTAAACTATATGGAATCTCTGAAAAGGTTGTGGGGGTCCCTGCTTCATCACTCTCTCAACAAAGGGGCCCTTGGCCTGAAAACGTTGAAGACCCCTGTTTTATAGCTAAACAGAGGCATCTAAGACTAAGAGGAAGGGCCTGGCACCCATTTTTTGAATTGGAAACGCTTCCCTATGAAAACAGATAAGGGCGAGCGAGGGATTGAACCAAGGCCACTGTATTGCCCAAACAGGTTAAGCGGAACTTTCACGGCTACGATTTTGTTTCCCCCACCAACCTCCTGTATCCCGACGGGAGGGTTGGGGGTGGGGGGTGTAATCTGGGTGAAGATATCAGGTCCTCTCTGGGTTGCTTGAGAAGCCTTGTGAGGCCCCTCTAGAGATATGAGGCTTTGATATCAAGACCAATTATGTGGTATGAGCGCCACGCACGCACGCACGCACGCACGCACGCACGCACGCACGCACGCACGCACGCACGCACGCACGCACGCACACACACACACACACACACACACACACACACACACACACACATAGACACACAAATATGCACACAGTGTAGTATTACTATACTTGTGAGGTCATCAACATTTTTTAAGACAGTGATTTTATGATTTCCATATTTACATCCTTGGGCATTTTTTTCTACCGTAAGCCCAAAGCTGAAAAATAGCAGATCTACATAGTACATGCACGCAAAGCGTCGCGCTGCAGCGGGGGCGTTGTGTGCTTGTAGATCGGCAATTCTTCGGAGCATGACACCAGCTCGCAACTAAATCAATCTGGAATCCCTAAATATAACTGATAAATGTTTGATACCAACCCCCTAACTAAAGAAATATATGTTGTAACCCTAAATGTAAATTTCAACCATTTGTCTTGTGAAGACCAGGAAAATGGTGCTCGCGCTCAAATTCTACTATAGTCGTGGGGACGTTTGATCCTCACAAGCACAGTATAGCATCATAAACACACACACGCGTGCACAATTACATGCACGTAAACACACCATATACACAGAAACGTGCACTGCCTGGCCTTGGAGCTTGGCAGCCAAGGAGAACAAAGACGTGTGGTGATATGGTTGAAACGCTGGGCAGGCAGAACATGCTCTGATTCTTATCAGCCGCTGCTCAGGAGAGCAGCAGACGATACAGAGACGTAAAGAGAATGAGAGAGTGAGAATCACACATGCTGAGAGACACTTGAAGGAGGTGTGTGTGTGTGTGTGTGTGTGTGTGTGTGTGTGTGTGTGTGTGTGTGTGTGTGTGTGTGTGTGTGTGTGTGTGTGTGTGTGTGTGTGTGTATGTACGTGCGTATGTGCGTACGTGTGGAGACTGCGGACACTCCGCTCACAGCCCTCGACATCAAATATTGATAGCTGTACTGTACATATACACGTGTGCATTGTGCATCAACCCACACAAATACTCCACTTACAGTATACATACTGTGCAAGCACACACACGCGCGCGCGCGCACACACACACACACACACACACACACACACACACACACACACACACACACACACACACAGATAACATTTGTGGTACAAAAGCATGCACACATAATCCTGGATGTAGGGTTAAGCTAGACTCACGTCACGCACGCACACACACACACACACACACACACACACACACACACACACACACACACACACACACACACACACACACACACACACACACACACGCAGGTGATATGTGATAAACATTTGTTTCCGTTCTGAGTCACTTCCACGGTGAATCCCTATAGATTGAGTTTAGCCCCTAGCGCCGCTAATTGGAGCTTACAGTTTGGTCTAGCCCCTGGGCAGTGTGTGTGTGTGTGTGTGTGTGTGTGTGTGTGTGTGTGTGTGTGTGTGTGTGTGTGTGTGTGTGTGTGTGTGTGTGTGTGTGTGTGTGTGTGTGTGTGTGTGTGTGTGTGTGTGTGTGTGTGTGTGTGTGTGTGTGTGTGTGTGTAAATTATGGATGGCAGGGCCAGTGGGAGAGCGGCCACACACTCTGCAGCTGCATGGCTGCTGGCAACAGAGAACAGAGAACTAAAACCAGGCCAGAGCAATGGCATCCAGAGAGCAGGATGAGACAGACAGGTGTTTGTGACAGTGGTCCTCAAACACTTTCATGTCACGGACCCCCAAATAGAAGAAGATTTGTCTAAAAATATGTAATAAAGTAAATAATAATAACACCCATCACCCATCTGGGCAGTGCTAATATTCACCCGCCAGTCAAAAACCTTTGATAGCAAAGACTTTTGATAGCAACTTCATGTTTGGCAACTAGATTAGTTCCATGGTAGTGTGTAGTCCATCCATGCCATCATCTCTTCGCAGCTTGATTACTGCACTGCTCTGTATGTGGGCATTGATCAATCTGCTCTCAGGCGTCTGCAGCTTGTTCAACATGCCACCGCTCGCCTCCGTACTGGCAAGAAAAGGCGCGATCACACATCACCCACCCCAGTCGTTGCCTTGCCTCTCACCACTGGCTTCCTGTGTCAGTTTTACAATTTCACTGTTTGTTTTCAAAGCCCAAAAACGGGCTGCATGGCTCAGATAGCTATAGCTATATGGTCTGAGCTCATTCAGCCATACGTACATCCCAGCCAGACCCTGGAGGTGGGCTGTTCAGTTGCTCCTGATCGTACCCGGAACCTCATGTACAGTGCTGTAATGTAATACAGTGGTTCTCAACCTGTGGGTCGGGACCAAAGTATTTTGGGTGGTCCCCAGATGATTAACTTAATGTGCAACACTGTTTTCTCACTCAACAGTAAACAAACAAGCAAAAGGTTTAAGTGTATAGAGGATTTCTGCACATTTCTAAAGTGAAAATGTAAGGTCTTTCTAATACATCTAAAATGTCAAATTAAACATTGGCCAAATTCTCAAATATTAGAGGCTGAAATTGTGAAAATAGCCGATCTACGTGCTCACAATGCCTCAGATCTGCTATTCTCACAAAAGAACTGTGTTATACAAAATGTAATGCCTCAACTCTTAGTGCTCGTCAGGGTGGGGGGTCCACAGTTAAATTATGATTATTTTGGGGGTCGCGGCCTGAAAAGGTTGATAACCACTGCTGTAAGACTAAAAGGGACGGAGCCTTTGCAGTGGCCGGTTCCATATTGTGGAACACTCTGCCTCAGTCCTTGGAGGTTTTTAAATCTTTATTAAAGACACAATTCTCCCTGGTCTTTAATGCTGCTTGACCACGTATACACCCTTGCTGTGTATACTTTGATGCTGTAGACTTTGATATGCTGTTTTCTTTTATTATTGTTGTGCTCTGTTTAATGTTTTTTTTTTCTTCTTTAGGCTAATTATTTTCTTTTGCTTTAATTAGTTTTTCTTCTTCTTGTTCTTGTTCAGCGCTTTGGTTCGACCTTGGTTGTTGTAAATGTGCTATAAGTAAAGTTTGAGTTGAGTTTTTGCTGACTGAACAGTTGACGGGACCCTAACATACATTGTTACTTACGTTTCTCTATTGTCCTGTATTGTACTGTATCGTCCATTGTCTAGTCAGAAAATAATTGTTTAGAAAAAATAAATAAATAATATAACAATAACAATATAATAACAATAGAAAGAATATCTAAGAAAAATAGTAAGAAAATATAAGGATTTGGAGACATAAAAGGAAATGGGATAGAACATGAAAAAGGAAAATCAAGGTGCAAAACCATAGCTGTGAATGAGATGTGGGAAAATTGACTAATGTATTAGGGAATATTACAGAATTTTTAATTGATGCAAAATTAGATAGACGACACATTATCACTATCCAGAGCACTGCTTTGCCTCATTGTTATTCTTGTTTCCACTATTATTTTCTAGTTAGTTGTCACTGCCGTACTTGCAGGAATAAATTAAAGTCCATTTATTTTATTTATTTATCTATTTATTAAGCCTTTTCAAGTTTTAGGAGGTAATCTTTAAGAGGGAAAACTGCAGTCAAACAAACAGCTACAGTGTATCAACCAAACCAACAACCTCACTCATTCACAAACACAATGGAAGTTATAAATGATACAGGTGTCAATTAGTTAGCTGATGCACCACTGGGTGTGTCTCTCTCACAGACAAATATTCGTGCACTCACTCACACAGATAGTAAGCCTTGGTGAGCCATGTGGCCCATTGGGCCGGACTCTATCTCCTGTTTCTGTCCCCGGCCATGATGTGCAAGTACACCCCCTGGACATGACGCTATTAGGCCGCAGGGACTTACCCCCAGTCCAACCCTTGATGCTGCATGCCAAGCAGGTCCCATTTTTATAGCCTTGGCAGCGGTCTAAAATGTTTTCAGGCCAAGGACCCCTTAGTTGAAAGATAGATGAAGCAGGGACCCCCAAAACCTTTTCGGAGATTCCATATGGTTTCATCGTTTGACAACACGATCGTCAGTGTACTTGGGATTCATGTTAATGTGTGTGTTCAGATATTTAACTACTTGAACCGCCATTACTTAATAAACTTCACCTTTCATTATGTGCTCCCCTCTACACCAAAGCTCTTTTCCGAAAATAGCCGATCTACAAGCTCACAAAGCCTCCCAGAGTGGGGCGTTGTGAGCTTGTAGATCTGCTATTTTTGGCTAAAGTTCTAAAAAAATGGACAATAGGGTTCAAGTGGTTAATATAAAAAAGGGGGAAAAAAACACGTTTCTATCACACAAAGATTTGGAGGACCCCCTGTAGTAACTGTGAGGACCCCCTAGGGGTCCTAGACCCCCTGTTGAAGACCCTTGGTCTTTGGTATGACACTGCCGGGGGACAGTCCTTCCCAATCTCAGGGTGGACCCTCATACACAGATCACAGATACAATACGATCACAAACTAATAACGCAAACAGACACTGACCTGAGCGACATGATCTTGTAGGCGTCGGGCAAGTAGCAGCGCGTGTTCTCCATCTGGGCCGGGTCCGAGTCGCAGATCTTGTCGTCGGTGCGTCCGTAGTTGGCGCTCTCGATCATGATGACGTCGGTGCCCGGACAACGCAGCTCAATGGGGTAGGACTCACAGGACAGCTCCCTGCGCACCACCGCCATGGGGATTGGAGCACGGCTGAACGCTGCACGCAAGACACAGGGGAAATGCAAATGATGTTAAACTTTTATTTTGCTGCGCTACTCCTCCCACAGTTTTGGTGGCTCGCACTTGGGACTCGTCTGCTTGCATTTTGCCAAAAGATATGTTATATAGTTTGTTTATATTAATTTATTAGTGAATACATTTTCTCCATTGAATTGAATGAGAAAATGCAAAAATGTAACTTTTCCCAAATATGGAGATGACTAAGATCATACTGTAGATGTCTGACATCAAAGACCACATGAGACTGACACAGTATGTCCATAGTTATACAGTATATGGGCAGTTCAAGAAATGGGATTAATATTGATGACATCAGGAATCTCCATATATGGGCATAACAGGGACAGTGACTCGTGTCACAGCAACCACACTTGCAATTTCCTAGAATTGCATCTACCGGTATCTATTTATTTATAATAATGTTTTCCTTCCATGTATTTCCATGTGCTCCTCTTGCCAACACCCGAGCATCATGCTTCAGCGATACCGCCGTCTGCCGTTCCTTTGGCACAGCTCCCTGGGTAATTTACGTCGCCGTTGAATCGTTATCACAACCATGATAAGTCCATGTTTACCGTTGTTTCACCTAAGCTATGCGTGCTAATAACACAGATGACAGGCCTGTCGAGCGCGGCGGCGTTTGATCGGTTTGAACGTTGTCAATAAACCCCGCGGCTGAGCGATATATGAACATGATAACCGAAGCTCCGTTCCACTCATAAAACGCTTTCTGTGGACACAGCGCCAACTCACCTGCCATATCTGATGATATACAGTACCAGACATAATATTATTGTCACGGCCATTTCTCTCACACATGATCAATCTACACGCTCACAACGTGTCACAATGTGTCACATCGTGACGCTTTGTAAGCTTGTTGATCGGCTATTTGCAGCATGCTAGAGCAGTGGTTCTCAACCTTTTCAGGCCGCGACACCCCAAAATAATCATATTTTAACTGGGGACCCCCCACCCTGACGAGCAGTAAGAGTTGCATTACATTTTGTATAACACGGTTCTATTGTGAAAATAGCAGATCTACATGCTCACAACGCCTCGCAACGCAAGGCGTTGTGTAGATCGGCTATTTTCACAATTTCTGCCTCTAATATTTGACAATTTGGCCAATGTTTAATTTGTCATTTTAGAGGTATTAAAAAGTCCTTAAATTGTCACTTTAGAAATGTGCAGATGCCCTCCATACACTTAAACTTTATGGTGGTTTGTTTACTGTTGAGTAAACGTTGCACATTAAGTTAATTTTGGGGGACCCCCCAAAATAATTTGAGGACCCCCCTGGAGGTCCCACCCCACAGGTTGAGAACCACGGGTCTTGAGGACAAAAACGCTTTCTTCTTTAATTGCGTCCAAGACATTCTGATTGTCTCGAAATGGCTCCCCCACCCACGCCCATTAACACCTTCTCTGAAAACCTATAAGGCAACTGTCATCATGCAACAGTATTTTCTACTAAACTTAGTTTAATTTTTGATTCAGTCCTCAACTTTGACAAGAAGTATTATTTTTTCCATCTTAGAACAACCTCCAAAGAAAAAAACATTCTCCTTTCCATCTTAGAACAACCTCCAAAAACAAATCAGTCTTGTCCTTTCATGACCTAGAGACAGTCACCCAGGCCTTCATCTCATCCTGTTTAGTATTCTGCAATTCTCTGTATTTTGGAGTTCAGTCAATCATCTCTGTCTCGCTTTCAGCTAGTAAAAATGTCACTGCTACTGAGGTTATTTCTACAGCGTATGTATTTTATTGCGACCGTAGGTCGCAGTTTAGAATGTGAACGGTCACAGCTTGACACTGGTTCTATGGGTTTGTCGCTCTGACATCATGCTCTGACATCATTGTGATGTCAGGGGAACCACTCTTAACAGAATGGGTTTATGCGACCTCGCCCTTTAGGCGTCCTGAGGCGTCTTACTAGTACAGTAGATTATTATATTATACATATATTATGTTATTTCTGCTTACCTTTCTATTTTTGCCAGACCCATGAAATGGGTAGGCCTACATAAGCAAATGTCGGTCTGTCCGGGTTTTCTCCATAGATGGTCATGATGATGACATGATGATGACATGAGGGAGGGATAGACCGACAGACAAAGCCTTCATGTCATCACAATGACATGAGGGAGGGACAGACCGACAGACAAAGCAAAAGGCTTTGTCTGTCGGTCTGTCCCTCCCTCTTTTCTCCATATTTGGTCACAATGATGTCACAAATGATGATGACATGAGGGAGGGACAGACAGCCTATAAAGGGACAGACAGCCTATAAATGTACCATTAGATTTATAGGCCCAGAGGGTTGGCAGAACCGGGGTCTGGCACAACCAGGTTGACCTGGTCTAGTTATATCATTGCTTATCTTTATAGTTTGAGGTAATCACATGAACCCTAACGTCCGTATTCTGGCTACAGTGTATGTCATAATGGGCAAAAATAGACAAACATTCAGCTAAAAATACACAAACATTTTGGTGAAAATAGGCGAATAGATCGGCTAATGTTCGCTATTGACGTACAACAAAGTGTATAGTGGTTTAGGTGTTTTTTTAATAGCTGTAAATAATTGAAGTTTCTAAACTGTTGTTATAGTGTGATGGACCCTTCCTCACCAAGACAAACACCTACACCATATAAAAAGATTTCTGGTTCTGCTTCTGATCAGCCTGCTTTTAGCTCCCAGTCCACCACAGGATCCGTGAAGGTTCTATTATTGTCTTGAAAGCATTAAATTGGCGTGCCAAGTCCTACATCACTGATGCCCTCAGTCCTGCCCTGGGTCACCGAGGGGCTCCAATCAGCGGCTCCTGGCTGTTCCACAGCCTCCATTAGCGCTTAAATGTGACCGTTTCTTTGAGGTCAGTGCACAGAGGCTGTGGAACAACCTATACCTCTGGTGGTGATCCTTCCATCTCTCACTGAAAACTCACCTCTGTGCACTAGTGCACTGGTTCTCAGTTGCAAGTGGTCCCCGGATTAATTGGCAAAACACAAAGATTGTATTGATAATATGACATTAATCAAACAACTAAACACTGCCAGCTATTTTTCATTTTTCCTTACCTTTTCAAGTAGTCACAGAATATGTTCCTATTTGATTCCTATTCCTATTTGATCGACTCCCCGGCGGATCAGGGAGATGGACAACATTTCCTCTATCTTTCAGTGTAAAAGAAAGCGAGTCATTTGGCCACTCCTAAGCAGAGATACTCCCACTACAATAACCCCTGTTTTTGTGACCGAAGGTCGCAGTATACCATGTGAAATGTCGTACCCGATGTCTCTGGTTCACATTGGCACATTTCCTGGGGCAATCTGCCCAGATCATGCATGTCATGCATGTCTTCTTCTTCTTTTTTAGTTTTTTACTCTCAAAAAAGCATCTGCAAAGTAGTGCATTTGAAACTACATTGCAGTGCACATCATGGGGTGATCACTGCTTGCCTCCTGTGAATTGTTTTATTTTAATTTGTGTTTATTTTATTTTTATTTTGTTGCTGAGTGAGGTCAGCAGCCAAAGTGACATGAGTGAGATGAAAAAACCTGAGTGAAATGTGCCAATGTCAACCAGAGACATCGGTAGCTTGTCCTTCCGTAACGGAAGTGATGTCACGTTACATCACTTCATCAAAGATCAAACCCTGGATATCCATACTGTCACTGTGACATCACTGTCTGTTCCACTTTCTGACTTCATCAATCCCAGGCCCTAACTGGCCCAAAAGCCTGCTTTACTGTGATTTTGAATTAGAATTAGAATTGGCGCACCCTGAGGTGTCTTACTAGTATACAGAGAGGCGAGGCTAAATGAGGAAGTGGAGAAAAAGGCGCTCTAGTGAGGAAAAAAAAACAGAGAGCTAATCGGATGAGCTATTTTACATATTTTTGCAACGCGCAGAGATGAGTTAGGCAGGAATTGTGTTCATATAAAATGATAATAAAAACGTTGTATTTTTTTCTTTAAAACCTTGAAAATGTGTTTTCATTGTGATAAAGATTAATAGCAACTTAAAGTATACTATCGTCACTGTCGGGCAGAAACCTCGTATCTCCAAGTTTCAAATGTGTACGGTTTTTTCGCTAAGTAAAGCCCTGCTTCATCATACAAGGCCGTCGCACAAAACTAGTGAAAAGAGCAGATCTACAAGCACAGTGCGAGGCGTTGTGTGCTTGTACTGTAGATTGTCTGTTTTCACTAGTTTAGTTCATTTTTTAAATGATAAATACAAAACAAACGCTTTTGGACATACAAGGTTTCCACCCGACAACAACGCAATGTTGGTTCCATTGATCCAAGCCGGAACACAATTGATTGATTGATAATTAAAATAAACTCTGAAAAAGTGTGGTCAGATGGCTGGGGTGTTCAAGTGGGGCCAATCCAGAGAAAATTGAGAAGGTTTGTTGTGTTCTATTCTCTGTGTCAATGCCTTCAGGTTGACCCGTGTCTATTCGTGCTATTTTTGAACAGCACCGTGGCCACTGGCTATTGTTTTGCTTTATAAATGAAAATGTACGTAATTGCATTTCAAATGTGCACCGCCAGCCAGCCAAAAAGGTATTGTACATTGCTTTGTTCTCAACCCAAATATGGGTCCCTTTTATGTGTGGACCAAATTACCCTTCCTACGCATACGGTCTCTGTGCATAATTATGAATTCAGACAGACTATAAGCTTGTCCTGTCCACCGCTACAAGTGACCTGACTGACTGACTGACTGACTGACTGGCTGGCTGGCTGGCTGGCTGGCTAGCTGGCTAGCTGACTGACTGACTGACTGACTGACTGACTGACTGACTGACTGACTGACTGACTGACCGACTGGCCGACGGACCGACAGACCGGCTGACTGACTGACTAACTGACTGACTGACTGACTGACTGGCTGGCTGGCTGACTGACTGACTGACTGACTGACTGACTGACTGACTGGCTGACTGACTGACTGACTGACTGACTGACTGACTGACTGACTGCCTACCTACTCCAGAAACGAACTGACTGCCAACAAAATGGTAATTACAGTTGTGCAGTCAGCGGTTCTCTATTAGTCGGGACAGAGAGGGTAATAGCTGGGCAGTTTCTACATGCACTTAATGCTCTGGGTATTACTCAAAGATGGTGGTGATTTTGTCAGACGCTGGAAATCTTATTAGTGGGTCAGCGCATGCTACCTGCAGCAGGCAAAATACCTGATAAAGTACTGACAATTTGCATAAAGCCATACGATGTAACAAGCTACTGGTATAGCTCTGTGTCATTACTGTGTTTGTCCATAGGAAAGGAATGGTGAAAAATGAATGCTGCGATATTCTTGAATATAAAATGCATAAATAAATACATTTCTGTGACATTTCCGTGGCCTACATTATATATTATTATTTTGTTTCAGGGGCCGCCACCTGATTCAAAATTGTATTTAATTTTGTTCATTGTGTAAAAAAATGCTTTCAATTTACCCCATGTCTATTCGTGCTATTTTTGAACAGCACTGTGGCCACTGGCTGTTGTTTTGCTTTGTAAATGAAAATGTACTTAATTGCATTTCAAATGTGCACCTCCAGCCAGCCAAAGGTATTATACATTGCACAAAAACCTATGTACTGTATGTGTAATTGCTATTGTGAAAAACATACCATTGACTGGTTACTGTACATTCTACTGTATATCCCCAAGTATACTGTAGGTACATACTGTACATTGAAGTGTGAAACATACAGTATCCTCACACTTTTTCTTTTCATCCGCAGGCATTGCAAATAAAATCTGACACGTTACTGTAAATCCACTCTCCCTGGCTCCCATCCCGGGGCCTACAAACTAATTTAAGCGTTAAATGCTATTAAATCAATGTGCATCTCACCACAGTATGCACCAATGAGCCACGGAGCCCTGCCTACTGCGAATAACTCATATAAGTGAAACCCTGCTGTTGTCTATAAAGTATTAAAACATCGGCGCCAATGCATCATCACACGCCTCTTTCACACACAAGGTATTTCACTCTTGGAAGGGTGCAATTGGTTGTTTATGGTTGAATAATTGATTTTAAGGCATTGAGGGAGAAAGGGGAATAGTGAGAGAACGTCTAAAACCAGCCTCAAAACTTTGTTGTATTCCCCACCTAATTCAAATCGCCTTTTCTTTTTCTTTTTTTTACAATTTAGTTTGCCTAGTTTCTGACCCTTGTTAACCTTTATTTTCATAAAGTTGTTTTAGTTTGTTTTGTTTTGTTTAGTAAAGCGACTTTGGGTATCTAGAAAAGCTCTAGATAAATTGCATGTTGTATTATTATTATTAACATGAGAGACAACTGAAAAGTGCACACTGTAGTTACGCAGTAGAATCCATCCATAACTCTGAGGTCATACAAATGGACCTGTAAGGGTCTGTTTGGTTTCAGCACATTTGTACACTCTCAGAGTGAAATGAACCCTCTGGATTTTAGGGAGTACAGTACCGTTAAAAAATTACAAATCGGGGCGCCCGCTGGCCTACTGGTCCAGGCATATACAACTTAGGCATGGCCACGTAGGCATGGATGCCTGGCAGCGTCGCCGGTCCGATTCCCGATCCAGACTACCTTTGCCGCATGTCACTCCCCCATCTCTCCCCCCATTTCCTGTCAGTCTACTGTCCTATCAATAAAGGCATAAAAGCCCCAAAACAAATCTTAAAAATAATAATAATAATAATTACAAATCATACCCACACACACACAAACACACACACACACACACACACACACACACACACACACACACACACACACACACACACACACACACACACACACACACACACACACACACACACACCCATCCACCAACCACCCACCACCATCTCTTCACGTGTTCTTCCTGCTGCCTATATAGCCACTGGTGATACATGCGTGTGTGTTCATTAGAGAGGACATTTGTAGTAAATGCCAGTTATATGTCAGTCTTATCTGCGAGCTGACGGCTGCCTTTATGAGCGCTGGGCCCTAGAGCAGCCCATCTACACAGCTGTTGCCGTCAGGCAAGAAACCTTGTATTTCCATCATTTTCATTCACGTTTCGTTCATGATTTTTTTCATCATACAAGAGAGTCGCACAAAAGTAGTGATACACAAGCTCACAACACAACACACACGCAATCTTGTGGATAGGCTATTTTGACAATTTAAAAATGTTTTTAAAATAATAATGAGAAAGGAACGGTTTTGGACATAAGTTACAAGGTTTTCACCAATTGTCAGTGATACAGTACGTATACATTTGTGTGCATTACTTTTGTGCACAGCTGATTGTGTGTGTGTGTGTGTGTGTGTGTGTGTGTGTGTGTGTGTGTGTGTGTGTGTGTGTGTGTGTGTGTGTGTGTGTGCGCACACACGCATGTGTGTGTGTGTGTGTGTGTGTGTGTGTGTGTGTGTGTGTGTGTGTGTGTGTGTGTGTGTGTGTGTGTGTGTGTGTGTGTGTATGTGTGTGTGTGTGTGTGTGTGTGTGTGTGTGTGTGGCGTGGTGAAGGGCAGCATTAAGCCGTGCTCGGGCGGAGTGTCATTGAGCTCATTCACATTCGTGGCTGCATCCGTGTAGCGATGACGCTCGCCCGGCCAATGAGAGCGCAGCACGGAAAAGGGAGAGGAAAGGACAGGGTTGCCATGGTTACCGTGACAGGAGGAGTGAAGGAACGAAGTGCCTCGCCTTGCTTTGCAAGCGGACCTTAGATTCAGTGTACAAAACACAGGTACTGGTTAGGGGTGGGCGATGTGGTGATAAATATTGTTGAGGTGATACAATGTCTCCACAATATGCCTTTTCAGAGATATCATATATATCGTGATACAATGAGGGAGCCTTATAAATAAATCCTGTTGAATTGTCAATACAGAGATTCAATGCAGAATTAATTTAAATCTGCAATTTGGTCTTAATCAGTAGTTCTCAAACTTTACAATGTCAAGGTCTCCTCTTAACTCTGACAGTATACAAATGTTTCAATGTAGACCTCCCAAAAGGATCCTTTTCTTTTAGCTTTTGTTACCTTGTAGGTGGTTGTACTGTTAATAACCATAAAAACCAACATGAAAAAGATTCATGGTAAGATTGTGTATCGTGATACCGATTGGAAAAATATTGTAATATTGTATTTTTCCATATCGCCCACCCCTACTGTAGTACTGGTTCAGGTTCCGGCGCGCGTGTGTGTGTGTGTGTGTGTGTGTGTGTGTGTGTGTGTGTGTGTGTGTGTGTGTGTGTGTGTGTGTGTGTGTGTGTGTGTGTGCATCAACATGTGTGTGTATACAGTACGGGTATATTCTTCACTCAGAAGCTGCTATTTTTAAAGAAAGTGAAAAGAAGAAATGATGAAATTGTAATTCAGTCAAATTGATACAACCAGAAGGAGGGATTAAACTGAATTATCTTATCAAAACTAGAGGCATGGATCCCCGTTCCCACCCCGAGAGTGGTTGTGTCTCTGGGTGCTACTTGCTACAGGTGCAAAAGGACAGGCCGGGGCGAGCGTTGTAAGGCAAAGAGGTTGCTATTTTTGGCAAAGAGGTTTGTTGAGGGAAAGGAAGAGCAGTATTTGACGGTTCAAGTGGTTAATGTTACAGTAAATACATTGCACATTTCATTCCCAGTTGGGAAATATAGTCTGTCTGATATGTTGGATATTTATGTTTTGTATCAAAAGAATTACAATTTTACAACTAAAATCCACATGAACTCTGGCATCCCAACGCTGGCATCATAAATGTGTCTTTCTTTAAAAATAGCAGATCTAGAATTAGCGGGGGATTTCCGGCGGCGCCCTCCGCGTTAACACCGGCATGAGTTTATAGTTCCCTTTTATGGTTCCATCATGTCGGGCTTTTTACGGGCAGCGCGGACACGTCTTGCGGCGCTGGGCGGCGGCAGAGCTTGAGAGAGAGAGAGAGAGGGTTAATCGAAGCGCGGCGGCGGCGATCAATAGCGGGGATCATGAAGCTGCCGTCTAGACGGAGGCTACGGCTCACATGTCTCTCAGTGTAGGGTTACAACACAGGGGCCCCGCTGGGGCATAAAGGGACCATTATGACATGGACACACACATGCACACATGCATGTGGATGCACATGCAAAAAAACAGACAGACAGACAGACAGACAGACAGACAGACACACACACACACACACACACACACACACACACACACACACACACACACACACACACACACACACACACACACACACACACACACACACACACACACACAGTGGTGTAAAAAGTACTCACATATTTCACTTAAGTAAAAGTATCAATACCGCAATATAGAATTATTCTGTTACAAGTACAAATTCAAAATGTACTTGAGTAAAAGTATGAAATTGTTGGCATCAAAATTTACTAAAAGTAAGAGTACAAAATGTTTGAAAATAGCAGATCTACAAGCTCACAACGCATCACGTTGTGAGCTTGTAGATCGGCTATTTTCAAATAGCCTATACAGTACGTATAAAATACGGCTAAAGTGGTTAATGTATGTTTTGTAATATTGTAATTTATATCTGCAAAGTAACTATTAACTCAAGTTTCCAATTAAATGTAGTGGAGTAAATGTACAATATTTTTATTCGAAACGTAGTGGAGTAGAAGTAAAAGTATTGAGTACAAATACCTCAACATTGTACTTAAGTACAGTACTTAAGTAAATGTATTTAGTTACTTTAACACACCACTGCACGCACACGCACGCACGCACGCACGCACGCACGCACACACACACACACACACACACGCACACACGCACACACACACACACACACACACACTCCACCGAGGCAAAGGGAGGCTTTCTTTATGCCTGCTGAGTGCCACACAGACTTCATTAGCAGTAGCAAATGGCCTGTCTGTGTAGACAGTAAAAATCCTCAGTGTTAATCCATTTGTAACTCTCAGAGAGTGTTACAAATGTAACCAAAACCGTACATTTGTAACACTCTCTGAATTGAATTAAGTCCCCCCACACACATACACACACACGCGCGCGCACCGTGCACTGTCATTTCTCAGCGCGTCACCTCTTGATTCATCCATTTACTCTAGAAGACACATATATACTCTCAGTACACTGCCTGGGCCTATAAAACCATGTCGTTTAAACTGGCTCCAAAGGATCCACTTCATATTTCTCTCATATTTTAGCTCCTCGCGCGTGTGCGGGAGTGTGAGTGGTATACACGCTCGTGCGTTCAGTTAAGTGCCTCTCCCGGAGCATACACACACACACACACACACACACACACACGCGCGCGCGCACGCAAGCACTTACACACCGATATACTCAGTAAATATTATGCACACATACTAAAGTGCATGCAGGCAAGCACATGTTAATGTGGCTGTCATTAGTTGTGTTAGCGGTGACAGAATCTTGGCAGCCATGGACAGTAGAGACAATCTCGGTCAGACACTCTCTCATTGCCTCTCGGGGCCGAAACAAAAAGATATCGATTTTTACATTTGGCCAGAGGAACAAGAGAGTGGGGGAAGGAGACAGATAGATGGAATGCAAGAGCAATAGAGGGAAAGAGGGAGAGAGATTTAAAAGGTAATCTCTCACTTGGACTGCCAAAGTGATCACCAGGGTGAAAGAACCTGAAAGGTTCAGCTTGAGGATTAGCATCAGAGACGACACTTGGACATATTTCCTGCATGTTGTGGATGAACACAGCAAGTTTGAACTTAAAGCACAAACATGTTGTAACTTTTACTTATACCCATGGGATTCAAACACCGGTCGCACCGGCCACATCAAAGAAAAACTATCTTTTTGGCTTTTCAGGCAGTACTGTCTACTTGTCAACCATAGGTGTCCTTTCTGTGTGAGTTTGCATGTTCTCCCCTTGTCCCCTAGGGTAGTATTAACCTCGCATCACTAGGCTTTCTCTGGGAAAAGCCTGGTATTCGTTTACTGTACAACGGGCAGTTTGATCCTGTCTAGGCGGAAACCACAAGCAGAAGAAGCGGCGTTGCTTTGTTTTGGTTCCCGCCGTTTGTTTCCCCAATCCCTATTAAAATTCTCGAGTAGCCTAGTGTAGTCTTGCCAGATGCTACAAGTTGGACTAAAAGATGCATATACCAAACACATTTTCCAAAAGCAAAACTACGCCGCATCAAGGGGTTTATTAGGTAGGCCCTAAAAGTATGTATTTGTGCGCAGGGGAATTATTTGGGGTTAAAACTGAATCCGGTTTGATCTTTCTGGCCAAATTGTAGTCCTTTGGGGACTACAACATGACATAGAGTGGTTTCCGCTCCCGACCGGATCAAACCCCGAAAAGTGAAGAGATCCCAGGCTAGGATAGTTGTTGCGACCGAAGGTCGCAGTATACCATGAGAAATGTTGTAGCTTGTCCTTCC
>NC_137812.1:44935524-44940524 GCF_963921795.1 Nannobrachium achirus
GAGTGTGTGTTACACAGTGTGTGAGGTATCTTACCAATGGTGATGTGTGAGTGTGTGTTAGGCAGTGTGTGAGGCTGTATCTTACCAATGGTGATGTGTGAGTGTGTGTTACACAGTGTGTGAGGTATCTTACCAATAGTGATGTGTGAGTGTGTGTTAACAGTGTGTGAGGTATCTTACCAATGGTGATGTGTGAGTGTGTGTTAGGCAGTGTGTGAGGTATCTTACCAATAGTGATGTGTGAGTGTGTGTTAGGCAGTGTGTGAGGCTGTATCTTACCAATGGTGATGTGTGAGTGTGTGTTACACAGTGTGTGAGGTATCTTACCAATGGTGATGTGTGAGTGTGTGTTACACAGTGTGTGAGGTATCTTACCAATAGTGATGTGTGAGTGTGTGTTAGGCAGTGTGTGAGGCTGTATCTTACCAATAGTGATGTGTGAGTGTGTGTTACACAGTGTGTGAGGTATCTTACCAATGGTGATGTGTGAGTGTGTGTTACACAGTGTGTGAGGTATCTTACCAATAGTGATGTGTGAGTGTGTGTTACACAGTGTGTGAGGTATCTTACCAATAGTGATGTGTGAGTGTGTGTTAGGCAGTGTGTGAGGCTGTATCTTACCAATAGTGATGTGTGAGTGTGTGTTAGGCAGTGTGTGAGGCTGTATCTTACCAATAGTGATGTGTGAGTGTGTGTTACACAGTGTGTGAGGCTGTATCTTACCAATGGTGATGTGTGAGTGTGTGTTAGGCAGTGTGTGAGGTATCTTACCAATGGTGATGTGTGAGTGTGTGTTAGGCAGTGTGTGAGGCTGTATCTTACCAATGGTGATGTGTGAGTGTGTGTTACACAGTGTGTGAGGTATCTTACCAATAGTGATGTGTGAGTGTGTGTTAGGCAGTGTGTGAGGTATCTTACCAATGGTGATGGGGGCACACAGGGTACAGAGGAAGAGCAGGCGTGCAGTCCACATGACCTCCAAGGGTGACCTGGAAGTAAACGCTGTGGTACTTCCTGCTGAGCCCAGACGGTACGGTGGGGCGCTGCTCCTCTCAGCGCTCAGAGGTGGTGACAGCATGCAGGCCTGCAGGGACACGCACGCACGCACGCACGCACGCACGCACGCACACACACACACACACACACACACACACACACACACACACACACACAGTGTTAATTTTGACAACTAAAACTATGACAAAAGCTTTGGTCGACTACCTTTAACCCATTAAGACCGAGAACGCATTATTACTTTAGCCATTATTTTATGCTTTAAAAAATACCAGATCTACAAGTTCACTGGCGAGCTTGTAGATCTGCTATTTTTTTTTTATCTGTGCAGGTTCTATTCTATGAATGTCTTCTAAATCCTTCTAAGGCTTTTGAAAAACGCATGCTTCTATGTCAGTGGTTCTCAATCTTTTTTCATGTCCCTTAGATGTATTTGGCCACCAACCCCCGTCTCTAAATATTATGTAGTTACAAATATTTGAGTTACAAAATGTTCACTTTAAAAAAGATATATTCAAAGATTTGCACAAATGTTCATGATTTTATAACAAATAGCAAGCTTGCTGTGAGCTTGTATATCTGTTATTTTTCAATAGATAAAGTATAAAATAATGGGTTAAAAATAAAATAAGCTCTGATGACTAAAACTATGACTTTAACCCCTTTCAGGCGTTTGATGTGCCCTAGTAATTCATTCATGTTGAGGGGCGGAGAGGCGAGCAGCTCTCCGTGTCCGTCTCTGTTGTTTCAGCGACCTCGCCCTTAGGGGCTTCTCTTACTGGTGTTAGTTATATTACATTATCATACTCTCTCTTAAAAATGTGTTTTATCCACTGAATAGAGTTATGGGTTGCAGCTTTACCTGTCAGTGTGGGTGCACTCTAAAATATATGTCGTTTTTCTGATTCATCAGGTAATGATAGTGTTGCTGGAGCAACTGTAATAGTCAGTAACAGATGCAATACAGAAACACTGACACTAGGGCATTCACGAATAGTGATTTTTAGTATTCAAATTATTCAAACCTCAAAGTATTCGAATAGTCGAATATTCGACAGGACTGGCCAAACTGTCAAATATTAAGTAAGCAAGAGGCGAACATTGTGAAAATAGCAGATCTACATGCTCACAACGCCTCGGAACCGAGTCACATTAAATGTAATTCCTACAATTCCAAGTGCTTCTCAGGGGGGGGGTCCCCAGTTCAAATATGTTTATTTTGGGTGTCACAGCCTAAAAAGGTTTGAGAACCCCTGGTATAGAGCATTAACAAATTCATCCACCACAGGCATTGACAACCCAGAAAAAAAAAGAAGCAAATATTCGCCTTCGGTGAACAACGTTGAATAGTGACTTTGATATTCGAATATTCAAATATTTGGTGAATGCCCTAACTGACACTATGCTGAAATACTGCTTAGCAACAGCAAGGTAAAAGTACAAACAAACCCCTAAGCTAACCTTGCAAAGGCAAATTTCATACATTCCATAGATTTTCTTATATATAAAGCAAAAAATCGAACCTCTGTTCGAAGTGGAGCTGTGTGTGTGTGTGTGTGTGTGTGTGTGTGTGTGTGTGTGTGTGTGTGTGTGTGTGTGTGTGTGTGTGTGAACTGTAAACTGTTCCTATGAGTGAGTGGTGAGTGTGCCTGGCCTGCACAAAACAGCGCCCCTCCTTTAACTAGTGTGTTGTGTGTGGCCACTCAAGGTATTGCCAGGCTACACGGCCAGCCAGCCACCCACCCAGCCAGCCAGCCACCCAGCCACCCAGCCACCCACATACCCACGGACATACCTGTCTATTGGGAGCTTGTGTTCCACACAGCTCCAAAAAAAACAAATTAGAATAGAATATGTTAACCTCGTAGAAAAAATGTATCTAGTGTTGTTAGCATAATGATGCTCTCTACTGGTCATGTGGGTCATTTGGAATTGCACATCACTATCACAGTGTGAAATGTATTGATGTTCCAATCTAATTGTTCATTTCACGGTCTATCAATGATAAACAATTAATTGCATGGTGGTCTCAGCGATTAACAGAAGTGATAGAATGGTTTGTGTAATTCTTTTTCTTTTCATTTTTGCAAATTAATTGAAAAGCTGGCCAGCATCGTTGACTCACTTGTTCACTCCTTGACTCGTTTGCTCGCCCACCCACCCACTCCCTCACTCTATCTGTATTGTTATCAGTGGTGTAAAATAACTACAGTTTTGAGATATTTGTACTTTACTTGAGTATCTCCAGTTTTCAGTACTTTTACTTTTACTGCACTACATCTCAGAGGCAAATATTGTACTTTTACTCCACTACAATTATTTGAAAACTTTAGTTACTAGTTACTTTTCAGATATAAATTATATAAAACATACATTAATCCACTTTAGTCTTATTTTATACCTAGGCTATTTGAAAATAGCATCATCGCGACGCGTTGTGAGCTTGTAGATCTGCTATTTTCAAACATTTTGTACTTTTACTTTTGGTACTTTAATTATATTTTGATGCCAATACTTTCGTACTTTTGCTCAAGTACAATTTGAATTCCAGACTTTTACTTGTAATGGAGTATTTCTATATTGCAGTATTGATACTTTTTTTACTTAAGTAAAATATCTGAGTACTTTTTCCACCACTGATTATTATTATTATTATTATTATTTTCCCGTTATTTCATAGCCACAAAATACACTTTTCTTCCTGGCTGTACATGAGAGCGAGGCATCATTGTCATGTTGTATTTACCCAGTGTGCTTCAGGGTAACCCTAACCCCCAGCGGGTTAGTGTTCCCATCAATGTGCAATAAACAACATTTCTCCAGACGGTAGTCCAAAGGTAGCGGCGGCATTAGTTTGTCCCTTAACGCTCTATGTACATTCTCCAGAGGGAGCAAACCCAGCCCAGCATAACCAGCTAACTTGGAGTGGAGTGCATGTGTGTGTGCGTGTGTGTGCGCGCGTGTGTGTGTGCGCGTGCGCGCGTGCGTGTGTGTGTGTGTGTGTACTGTACTTGTATTACTATACTTGTGAGAACAAAATGTCCCCTCAAGTATAACAAGTATAGTGAAATGAAATAGACATTGTTCACAACGCATCGCAGCTTGTAGATTTGCAGTTTTTCGGGCTAACGTTCGGCTATTTTTTTTTTTGCTATTTTCAATGCTGTCCTAAAACTTCGGAATCAGTCCGTCCGACTCCTCACAAGTACAAACCTGTGTGTGTGTGTGTGTGTGTGTGTGTGTGTGTGTGTGTGTGTGTGTGTGTGTGTGTGTGTGTGTGTGTGTGTGTGTGTGCGTGCGTGCGCGTGCGTGCGCGTGCGTGCGCGTGCGTGCGCGTGTGTAAGAGCCGAGATAGAGAGAGAGAGAGAGGGAGAGAGAAAAAGAGAGGGGAGAGAGAAAGTTGCGACAGCTGGGGACAGAGGGAGCGGTGCAGACAAGCAGAGCCATGGGAAATGTATCTTCTGTAACAGAGCCTATTGATCAGCGCCACTGTAGCCCAGCAGAGACTAAAACAATAGCCACCATCTCAAGCCATGTCATGCTGTGAAGGCACAAAGCTAAAATGACACAGCACCCCCGTAGCAATTTGATGGATTGCTACAGCTTCGGCTATACGTATGGCCACGGTTCTTGTATTTTTAGCAGGCGCGATGATAACGCCAGACCGTTCTCACGGCCACCAAGAAAGGCATGCATAAGTGTACGGTAATAACCCCTGGGTGCAGCTTGGGATGACACACCACTCTGCCGTTAGTTACTAAAAGTGAAAAGTCAGAAAGTTCTCGTAGACACACACCCACCGCTCTGGGAAACTCACAGATGAAGATGAGTGGCGATTATATCTCTACTGCTATTCTTCATTATGACGTTATGACAAGCCCAGATATTATCTGGGTGTGTCATCATGTTATTGAGAATATCATTATTAGAACCTTATTTTTTTATTAAATTGAAATCGTTTAATTAAAATAAGATGCAATGAAATT
>NC_137812.1:44948024-44958024 GCF_963921795.1 Nannobrachium achirus
CGCGTACCACAACCTTGATGCCTGACTATGGATGGGACGATACGAGATATTATCGTTTATCGTGATAAAAAACACTCACGTTAATCGTATCGTGGAGATTCAATTTATCGTGATATCGTCCTCCGTCATGCACTGGGATCAATTCACCTTTTATTTGCTGAGCTGGATATCCAATACCACTTAAACCCTCTATAATTGGTATAAGGTTCTTATGATTATGTACTTGATACTGTCTTTTTTTCACTCTCTCTCAAATGTCTTTGCCAAAAAATAGCCGATCTACAAGCTCACAACGCGTCGCAACGCGACGCGTTGTGAGCTTGTAGATCTGCTATTATTTGGCAAATGTTCCGTCCCAGGATAATGGGTTTTGATTATCGCGATAACATCGTAAATCGCAATTTATTTTGTCACAATAATCGCGATATGACATTTTCATATCGTCCCATCCCTATGCCTGGCAGCCAGTCTGGCAGCAGATTTGGTGCATGGCTCCTCCCCGGCCCTCTCCCTGTTTCCTGTCTCTCTCCACTGTACTGTCGAATAAAGGCAGAAAAGCCTGATAACTAAATTATATGAGACTATTGTCAGGGATTTGGGATATTGTGATAATGTAGCACGTTGTGAGCTAAGCTTATACTGTATAGATTTGTACTTTCGCTAATCTGGGGGGAGAAAAAGAGATTAAAATAAATATTATGATATTAGCGTGATGATATTGGTCACAATACGATGTTATGGCCACAATATCGATATCAAGGTTTTTTTTACATTTCAGTTTGTCCGTATCGCCCAGCCCTAGGTTTGGCACTGTTTTCTAGACACAAAGTTGATCTCCGCAACACATTTTGTCTCCATTTTTCATTTATATTCTTTTTTTGGGGAAAGGGTGGGGTGGGGGATATATATATATATTCCAGATTTACATACACAGTAATGTAATGACTACAACATGTGCTGCTGATTAGGAGTACAGACAGACCATGATGGATGGAACAGAGAGACTCTGAAACCAGCCCTCTTTTCCACAAAACAAAAAGACAAATATAATGTATCCCTGTAGCAAACAGTCCACATACTGTATGCAGTCCAGGCAGGGCCCCCTCATCCTCTCCCTCCAGTTAGACATTCTGAGCCCATCGGAAAATCGGGCTCCGTTTTTGACCGGGCCGCTGCGGTTTCCGCATGCCCCCCCCCCTCTCCCCCCACCCCCCGTACCACTCCGTTTATGCTCGCGGATGCACTGAAAGCACCCCGAAAATCCAACGTGGACCAAACCCAGTCTGAAAGGCACGGCCATTCTGATTCCTCGCAGCCTGCCGGCTAGACACGGCGCTCCGTTCCGCTCCGCTCCAGCTCTGAACTTTCTAACGCTGTCGACTAATCAGCATCCCCGCTCACTCTCTCTCTCTCCCCCTCACGAGACAAGACTGGTTAGGACAGAACAGGGGGCAGGGTGGGAGGGGATGGGCGGGGAGAGGTGATGAGCAGGAAAGATAGAGATGGGGAGAACCAAGGAAGAGATAGATGGATGAGACAGCGAGGATGGCGATGGAAAGGCAGAATAGAGGAAGAGTGACAGAGGGACGCAGGCAGAGCGGTGGGGGGGGGGAGGGGGTGGCCAGGGAGAGAGAGGAAGCGCTCAGAG
Organism: Nannobrachium achirus; assembly: GCF_963921795.1. Taxonomy (NCBI): domain Eukaryota; kingdom Metazoa; phylum Chordata; class Actinopteri; order Myctophiformes; family Myctophidae; genus Nannobrachium; species Nannobrachium achirus. The sequence goes on from NC_137812.1 coordinate 44,949,673, forward strand.
GGATCAGAGCGAGCCGAGGAAAAAGGAGAAGAGGATGGGAGGAGGGGGAAGGAGGAGAGGATAGGATAGGGGAATCTCAAAGACAGTTAACCCAGTTAAGCCTAGAATTATTGAATGCTTTAACCATTGAAAAATAGCAGATATACAAGCTCACTGCGCGGCACCGAGTGCCGCGCTGCAAGCTTGTAGATCTGCTATTTTTGAAAAACATTTGTGCAAATCTTTGAATATCTAATTTTTAAAGAGAACATTTTGTAACTCAAATATTTGCTTCTGGGGGATCCCTGATACAAAATATTTTGAGACCGGGGTCGGCGGCCAAATACATATAATTCTATAGGGCTCCTTGACATGAAAGAGATTGAGAACCACTGAAGTAGAAACGTGTGTTTTTCAAAAAAAACAAAAAGACACTTATAGAATCGGGTCAAAATCGGGTCAAAACTCAAATGTTCACGATTTTTCAAAAATAGCAGATCTACAAGTTCACAGTTTTTTAGTTAAAGCATAAAATAATACGCACCCGTTCTGCGCACCCGTTCTGCGCACCCGTTCTGCGTACCCGTTCTGCGTACCCGTTCTGAATGACTTAATAACCCTGGGCTATTACTGTGAAATGAGAGGGGTGTGACAGACTTATCAGGGTCTTTCTGTCCCTTTCCATCCCATCTGTCTGTCAAATTAGTTAGGGATGTTGGGGGAAAAGTAGATGCTGGACTAAAAGAACACAAATGAACAGCACGTCTGTACACCTGGAAATGACACCTGAGACTTTGTAACTGTAAAGAGAACTAGATTCAAGGCCTGAATGTGAGAACCAATCATGACCAATCATTTATTGTGACATGGATTTAATACTCTCAGATTTGATGTGGTTATATTTGACAGCCTGTCATCTTGAGGTATAGGTTGTCACATTTACCGGTACGTATATATGTGCCATCCCGAAAGCAGCATTGAACACAGAAGAGCAATCTAAAAAACAGATTAAAGTGGGAGTGCTAAGATACGCACGCATGCGCACACAAGCAGTCTTTAATTCCAGTGCCATGATGGATGGTACAACCGAGCAGTTTGCCTGATTTACCCTTGTTTGTGTGCAGTGTCGCTCACAGAAAACAACAGATCTACAAGCTGACGGCCTGTTGTGAGCTTGTAGTTCGTCTAGTTTCGGTGCGCAACACCGGCACGCAACTAAGTATAATTCACACCCTAAGGAGGGAGTTAATAATGTACAAAACTAGCTGTGATGAATTCATTTGTTAGTTAGAGATCTGGAGATAAACCGATGTTGATTCCTCTGGCACCACTGTTGTCCTCCTCCCATCCGATTCATCGGTCTTCTTCCTACTACCCTTTCTCTCCCCTCTCCCCTCTCTCTCTCTCTCTCTCTTCCATCTCCCCCCGTTCTCTCTGTGACTGCACTCCAAACCAGCACTGTCACAATGGATCTGTCAAAGCCCAAGTCAGGGAGCCAGGGGCACAGAGAGTGAGACAGAGAGAGGGAGAGAGAGAGAGTTGTGCTGTAGTAGAGTATATAGAACAGCCACCTCAGCAGTAAACGGTGAATGATGCAGAGAGCTCATGATAAAGAGTAGGCAGAGAGAGGAGCAGGCTAGTTTGGCCTTGATTAGGCAGGTCCTCATGAAGTGATTGAGAACTCGCCCCATCTAGGCAAGTTGATGGACAGACTATGTGGTACAGTGTCCAAATCGTTGTCGGGCAGAAACCTCTTATCTCCATATCTTAACCTTTTATGGATTTCTTTTAGGGCTGTCACAATTATTGCATAATCGTCTAATCGTGATTATTTGACATTATCGCAATTATTTTGTCATAATCGTCATAATCGTGAATGTTGAAAAATGTCCGAAATAGTGGAAATAGCAGATCTACAAGCTCACAACGCGTCGCATCGCGACGCGTTGTGAGCTTGTAGATCGGCTATTTCCACTATCAAAGTTATTTTTTAAGTAGTAAGTTGTCAAATATGTCAGTAATTTCTTTGTATATTTAGGTTATGTCTCATATCTACCATGTACAACTTCAAAGCCTAAAAGCCAAACAGAAATGTAATTATCAACGACAAAAACACAATTAAATTCTTAATCGACAATTATTTGAGTGACAATTAATCGTCATGTAAAATGTCATATCGTGACAGCCCTAATTTCTTTTGTAAATTAATGCCATTTTTTGTCACACTAAAGTGTCACACAAAAGTAGCAAAAACAGCACATCTAACAAGCTCAAAATGTGCTATTGTTGCAGTATTTTAATTTGAATCCTGAAAAGTTAGTTTTGGACACGTGAGGTTTACACCCAAAAGCAACAGAATGTACCCCTTACCCTGACTTCTCTTATCCGATCTTCGATTATTCATTATTTCTGCTTCATATTCTGACTTTTTCTATGACCCTTCATTCTTCGTTGTTGTTTTGTTCAAACTGCCACTATAGTTTTCCTCCACCCTGCCTTGTTTACTTCACAGATTTCTATTTTGTAAACTCTGTTCTCTTTTTCTGCCCAATGATTTGGTCCATGTTGTCTTGCATCCATCCATCTCTGTCTGTCGTTCTGGGAGGGAGATGAGAGAGAAACTTGCTGCGTTGTTCTTGGTTCTGAGCAGCCCCCGCAAAACAACAAAGCTCTGTTGTTCTGAGGTGTCTCGCAACGCAGTTGAGATTCATTCTATCTTCTAGGCCAATTCAAGTCTGTCTTATTTTTTGTCTTTTTTTTTTTTTTTCTTCTTTTCTTCAAATGCCCACATACACAAACTTGAAATACATAGACAAACTTTGAAGGATATGCTGCATGGGCTCAAAGACTTATAGAAAGTTAATCTTGCAAAGATCTTTTCTTTTTTTTTTTTTTGAAACAGACAAAAGTTTTTCTAGCGTGATTGTTGAAATATTTATTCAAAAATACATTTCTGGGACACTTACTGGGCCCTGTTCACTTAATAATGCATAAGCACCGACACTGGTATATTCAGTATAGTAAATATAAAAAGAGGCACTTAACACTGAATTATCTCACTGCTGAGAGAATGGCATTAGAAATACAGAGAACCAGCCAAGAGGAAAGTGCATTCATTTGTCACCATGGTACCGGTATATATATATATATATATATATATATATAGGTGGATAAAGTACAGTAGTATAGTACGTTACGTATAATTACTCATATAGACTATCAATAGACTGTACATAATATTCACATCATATTCAATATGTTGTATCTGTCTGACTTCTGGTCTGAGGAGAACGCATGGATTCTACAGAGGACGCACAGATTCTGAGTTTGTTCGGGGATTGTATGCATCGCCTTCCTTAACTGGCCAACCCACACTGCTGGCTTTCATGGACTGGCCAGGGGTATTGCTCAACGGGTGGAGCATAATATTGTTGACTAGCATTGTTCCTGACACGCATGGCCCTGAGAAGGCCAGCGCCCAAAGGGTGAAGTTCTAGTGTATACTGTCTTATAATATCCACAAAAGTTTGATTCACTACTTATCCCACAGTTTCGCTGCCACGTACATGAGTCATCCTTAATCGATCGGGTCATCGGGCTCATCACAAATCGTGTGCTTGTATTTTTGTAAGTCATATGTTTTATAGTTTAATTGATATTATTTTATTAGTGCATTAAATCTTTCCAATGTGTCTATGGAAAGATTTAACAGTTCCCATTTACGTATTTCTATCTCAGTATGCATCGGCTTCCCTGATTGGCCACACCGTCGGTGTGGTATTGCTCAACGGGTGGGGCACATATTGATGACTAGCATCGTTCCTGACACCCATGGCCCTGAGTAGGCCGGCGCCCAAAGGGTGAAGGTCTAGAATGATAGTATCTTATAATATCCACACAAGTTTGATTCACTACTCATCCTAGTTTTGCTGCCACGTACATGAGTCACACTGTATGTCAAATCGATCGGGTTCAACGCAAATTGTGTGCTTGTATATTTCATATGTTTTATAGTATAATATTATTTCATCAGTGCATTAAATCTTTCCAGTGTGTGTATGGAAAGATATAACAGTTCCCATTTACGTATTTCTATCTCAGTATGCATCGGCTTCCATGATTGGCCCACCCACACCGTCCGTGCGGTATTCCCATTTACGAATTGCTATCTCAGAAACCGTAAGAGTTACCAAACTTAGAAGAGAGGTTCAAATTCTTGAGGGTCTAAACAGGATAAATAACAACTCAAATCGGCCTCATGATGGCGCAATAACAGCCCGCTTACTGTTACTGTATGAAGTAAAGGATTTAAGGCTACGTTTAGTGCTGGTTATGTGGTTTACATCGCCATGGGGCTTCGACAGAAAGTATTGGAGGAGGAGGAGGACCAGGTTGTTATATATGACATCGGGACATTGATCTCCATATATGGTCATAGAACGGACAAGGGCGTAATTAAATTGCAAGTGTGATCTGGGACTGGGAATGCCCCAGAACATGCCCATATATGGGCATTCCCAGATATGCCCTTAATATTGATGACACTGGGACAGGGATCTCCATATATGGGCATAAAACGGACAAGGGTGTAATTCATTTGAAAGTGTGATCTGGGAATGCCCATATATGGGCATGTTCTGACATCACATTGTCGACTATATATGGGCATAAAATATATGGGCATAAAGGGTAGGGTTGGGTACCGAAGTCGGTACTTTTAATGGTATCGACCGAATCACGTCGGTACTACCGAGTATCGATTGAATTAAAAACGAACGGTACCAAGTTTCGGTACTCTTGAACGCACCCGTGGCCGGTCGCATCCGTAACAACATTGAATTGCTTTAGTAAACTTGCGTAGTTGCGTTAGTGTGAAATGGCCCACAACTGAAAACATCCGACAATAGCCAACGATGTTATTATGATGATCCAACGTCTATGATCTCCGGCTGTGACACTGTGTGAGCATCGATCGTCACCTCTCCCCAGTCCCCACGCTAGCTGCATTCACACTATATATAGTTGAACGTTTTGCTTGGTAATTCAATGTAATCTCAATGGAAACCAGCTTTAAAGATACAGGCCATCCTGAGAACGAAGCTTTGAAAGCTTTAAAGCTGGTTTCCATTGAGATTACATTGAATTACCAAGCTAAACGTTCAACTATATATCTGTAGTGTGAATGAGGCATAACGCTGTGGACCAGAGCTACTCTCCCCATAGCCTCTCCCCCTCCGCTCGCTGCTCTGTCTTCAGGCAGCAAAGGACTGTCACCCTTTCCGTGAAAGCCTTTTTCTGTGTTGTATTAAAAAAAAGAATACAGTCCCGGGAGAGATGTGTAGTATGGTACATGTGTCTTTAGTTCCGACCGCCTAGAAAAAGTAATTGATCGGTTGAAACAAACTTTTTAAGCATGTTTGTGTTTGTTTCGCCAGCACAGCCACCCTGCCTCTGTAACTCCATGCTGCTGATGCGCGTTCATGTATGCAGTAGACGCGAACGCGCATTCACGTTCAATGTAGTTGCATTCAACAGCGCAAATTGTTGATGTGAGGTTTAAGAATAAAGAGAAGCAAGGTCTTATTGTCACTAGCTACTCTAGTCTACAGGGACAAGAAGCAAGATGCAATGTTGTGATTGAGGTGATAATAATAATAAGAAAAACTAAGATAAGGTACTGTAGGCTAAGATGATGATGATGATGATGATAATAAATAACAATAATAATAAAAAATCACACCCGTGTGAAGTGGAGCTGTGTGTGTGTGTGTGTGTGTGTGTGTGTGTGTGTGTGTGTGTGTGTGTGTGTGTGTGTGTGTGTGTGTGTGTGTGTGTGTGTGTGGATCATGTGTACCGATTTTTGTGACATTTGAAGAAAATATGTAGGAAAAGGAGCAAAAAGTGTGTTTTGGAGAAAATTCAAGATGGCGGAAAATCTATCATGGCGCAAATGGGCGTGGCCTATATGGGGAGATGCGTCATGACCCAAGGAATCCAGGGAAAAAATATTTTTAATTTTCCGACCTACGGTTCAAGAGTTACAGGCCAAAACGTAAAGTGGGGTGTTATGGCGCCACCATGCGGCCAAATGACACAATTATTTTTTATTTAATCCTTGAAATCATTATGAACCTCCTCTCCAAGTCTTGAAACTCTAGCCCCTATGGTTTGCGAGAGACAAATAATTGAATGTGAGTTTTTGCGATTCCCATTATAAGTCAATGGGGAAAATTAATTCACTAATAAATTAATATCAATTAAACTATTGAACCTTTCTCTTAGCAAGTTACTAGCCCACGATTCCCGAGTAAGCCTGTCGATTTGACATATGGCGCGAGTGTGTGGTGGCAAAACTGTGGGACTAGTAGCGTGCGGAAGTTTAGGAAGTTCAGGCTACATACACACAGACACACAGACAGACCCACACGGCCACGTATAGGGAGCCTGTGTTTCACACAGCTCCAAAAAATTAAAAACGTCAACAGTATAGCCATAGAATAGCTGTATAAAGAATGTGTTCTATTGCAGACAAACACTTGTATATAAAATAGCAGCCATAGTAGCAGTAATAGTAGTTCCATCAACTACAGTAAGCCTACTACTATACTTGACATGACAATGGCTGAACCACTGTAGAGGGCCTTAATAACCTATTGTGGTGTGTAAAATAGCCTATAGAAAAAAGTTAATAAGGGTAATAATAATAATAATAAAAATAAGAAATAAAAAAGTATCAAAAACGGTATCGAAAAAGGTATCGTATCGATTCCCAGGTATCGAAAAAGGTATCGTATCGATTCAGAGGTGAACGATACCCATCCCTAATAAAGGGACATGAAGCCAGAGCGTGATGTCAGAGCAGCAAAACCCATTCTGTTAAGAGTGGTTCCCCTACATCACAGTGACACCAATAGACTGTAAAAATGTGTACTGACTGACTGAAGGACTGACACAGACGGGAGACAAGCTACAACATTTCTCATGGTATACTGCGACCTTCGGTCGCAATAAGTACAATGCAACAATATTACATCACATGAATATAAAAAAATCACACCCGTGTGAACTGAGCGGTGGTTTACCCACCTCATAGATCATGTGTACCGATTTTTGTGACATTTGAAGAAAATATGTAGGAAAAGGAGCAAAAAGTGTGTTTTGGAGAAAATTCAAGATGGCGGAAAATATATCCTGGCGCAAATGGGCGTGGCCTATATGGGGAGATGCGTCTTGACCCAAGGAATCCAGGGAAAAAGGAATTTTAATTTTCCGATCTACGGTTCAAGAGTTACGGGGCAAAACGTAAAGTGGGCCGTTATAGCGCCACCATGAGGCCGAGTGATGTAATTATTTTTCGATTCATTCTTAAAATCATTATGAATCTCCTCTCCGAGGTTTGAAACTGTAGCTCCTATGGTTTACGAGAGAAAAATACTTGAAAGTGATTTCTTGCATTGTCCCATTATAAGTCAATGGGGACAATTAAGCGTCGTTTTTTGCCGATTACGTCGGCATGGTAAGGCGGATCGGAACGAAAGGTAATAGAACACCATTCCCGGCCGAGCCGCACATTTTGATGTATATATTGCGCGAGTGGCGTAAATGGTGCGGCACTAGTTACGCGGCGAAGTTTAGGCTACATACAGACACGGACGGAGACCCACACACACGGCCACGTATAGAAGCGTTGTGACCACCGCTCAACAATTAGGTGCCATAGAAAACATGAATAAGCACTATGGGAATAGGTACTTAACCCTGAGTATCATGGGGCCACTCATGGGAACAGGCCAGAGGGAGGGTTGGTGTATAGCATGGACTTTTCTACACTGTAAGAATGAAAACATTTCCATAGATTATTTGGATGATGATATAACTCCCCTCATATGTCAGCTTAACTAAAATATTGTCCACCATTTACCATTTTGGTAACAATTCCTATGACATTTGTGACTCTAATTAACAACTAGTCTGATTATAATTAGTTATATGTATTATTAGTTATAAGCACATGTACATTTTACTCATATGCAATGTTGGGATAGTTATACACAACACTACACATCATGAGCTTGTAGATCTGCAACTTTCAAGGCTGAATTAAGCATTATCTGTCCAAATCTACAACTACTAATTCCTCTATGAAGGATTCAGTGACACATTTTTTACCCTGCTTCCCGATTTGTGATTGTAATAAGCATTCTTCAGGTGGGGGTAGATATTATTGCTACTGGCCTGTTGCCCACTAGACTATTTTGCCACTAGAAGTAATAAAAAACAGAATAGTGATTTCATTTTTATTTCAAAAACAAATAAGACGGCTTTTGTTTTCATACATAAGCAGCAGGGGGATGTAGAAAACGGTGTTTGTGT
>NC_137812.1:44963024-44985524 GCF_963921795.1 Nannobrachium achirus
CCACTCCTTCAGCCTGACCAGTCATCATGGCCCTCATTTGACCTGGCACGTTGACTAAGAACACATTGTTATTTACAGCAGTGTTCACGGCGAGTATTTAGAGAGGAAGGAAGGTATGGCTGAGTTCACACATTACTGTAACACGCAGCCGCAGTCTAGCGCTGTTAGGCACTGTGCTGCTGGACTGGAGCAGTTAACCACTCAAACCCTTCAGTCTTAGAGAGACGGATGTGTGAGTTCCAACTGTATTTGACCATTTTTTTCCCCGTCTACACCAGGGGTCTTCAACGTTTTCAGGCCGGGGACCCCTTAGTCGAGACGAGAGAGAGATGAAGCAGGGACCCCCACAACCCATAGATACCATATAGTTTACCATATAGTTTCATCATTTGACAGCACAATCATCAGTGTATTTGGATTCATGTCAATTTGTGTTTTCAGATATTTAACCACTTGAACTGTCGATACTTAATAAACTTGAAATTTCACTCTGTACTTAGTCTGCTCTTTTTCTCCTCTACACCAAACCTCTTTGCCAAAAAAATAGACGATCTACAAGCTCACAACGCCTCATGCTGCGAGGCGTTGTGAGCTTGCAGATCGGCTATTTTTGGACCCCCCCCAGGGGTCCTGGACCCCCTGTTGAAGCCAAAATTCCTTTGCCACAAATAGCCAATCTACAATCTCAAAATGCTCGAACTCATAACTACAAGTTCGTTTTGCGCTTGTAGATTGGCAATTTTTGGCCGAATGTTCCCCCCAAAATAAGCATGCTGGGGTTCAGGTCGACACCTGTTGGGGGACTTCAGCTGTCAAAGTGTTTGTGGCTATTCCATAAGTTCTAAACAGTGACCTATCAAGTTACAAGTTCACTTTCACCGGGTCTATCTCTTACTGTACTGATGTGGCCTAAATAAACAGACAAATATATATTCATGTTGTAGACCGATAAGTAGGTACTGCAGGATAGATGCCTTAGAGAGACAGAAAGACAGACAGACAGAAAAGTTTGGCGACTCCCATGTTATTCCTCAGAGTTTCATCCTTCATTGTCCATCATGGTCTAGTGTCTCACAAGCATCTGCTTCATAATGTGTGTGTTTGTGTGTGTGTGCGTGCGTGCGTGCACTTCACATACAATGGGCGAAGGCTCAAGTCTAGTTTCATTACTCCATCTGCTGAATAGGGAGCAGGCTTATGTCACACACATTGTGACAGAGGCACCTGATTCAAAGCCTTCAACTTAGACTGTGAGACGTCTGCGCGGCTCCGTGGCAGCAGCGTAGCATTGTTCACAACATGTCCACTATTGTCTTACAACAAAGGCCTCTCCAGTCAAGGCAAAGGTCACATTACAAGACAATAGGCCTGTGTATGGCTTGGGGCGGACAGTGCGTTTTTGTGCATGGGCGCGTGCATGTGTTTGCAAGCGTGTGTATGTTTGTGTGTGTGCTCGCACACGTGTGTGTCTGTGTCTGTCAAGTGCATGCATACGCGTGTGTACGTTTTGTGCGACTGTGCGTGCGCGCGTGTGTATGTGTGTGTGTGTGTGTGTGTGTGTGTGTGTGTGTGCAGCATCCTCAGCTATGAAACAGATAGGGATCTTATTGCATCGTATACACTCTCATTAGCAGCGAAGTAAATAAAGCTGGGGAGGTTTGTGCAGGAAACACCTGTGTCACCAAGAGGCTAACTACACATCCTCCATTTGAAGAATGATATATCCCCTTTCCTATTGTTCCTTCTTATCACTTGTTTTGGTGCAATAGAGACTAAATAGTGCAGTGATATTTAGATGTAGCGTATCAAAGCAAGCACACAACGCTGTGATATGAGAGCAGGCAAGGAAGGAAGGCCTGTGGACGGACACAAACGCTACAGGAAATGCATAGAAATTCCCCTTGCATAAACTCACATGCATGTGTGTGCGCACGCACGCACACACACACACACACACACACACACACACACACACACACACACACACACACACACACACACACACACACACGCACGCACGCACACACACACACACACACACACACACACATTGCATGTCATTGCCAACATTGTTAAATCATTTCTTTCCGTTGGCCATTTTCTAATATTAAATCAAACTGAGAAAAATATAAATAAACTCTGCCTCTGGAAAATTCTATAAATAAAAATTTTCCACAAAATGTCTTTATACACACACGCACACACACACACACACACACACACACACACACACACACACACACACACACACACACACACACACACACACACACACACAATCAATCAATAAGGAATAGGATCAGATATGAAAACATGACCTCAGGGTGTACAGTAAAGGCACAATATATTGTTCCACTTGGTGAAGTGATGTCAACGAGGATACTCTGGCGAGCTGTCAATGCGCCGGAGCTGCACCGCACCGCCATCAAGTCAATAAATTGAATATGCAATTCATCAGCCCAACTCTAGCAGACAGTATTTCTAATTAAAAAGGAGCTCGTAAATTTGACATTTTACAAGCCCAGCTGAGCTTGTAAATGCACTGTAAATAAGTTGCAGTAAGAGGCTGTGTGGATGACTGAACGGCTGCATGGGCTAATGGTTTTACTCCTGTTGAGATGCTGAGGCTCGGGATCTTCTAACTCACTGTTTCCCCAATTGTGGGTCACGGATCCATTTTTATGGGTCACATCTCGAGTAAAAATTCTATATTCTTTTCCCACAAAAAATAAAATATATATTTCAAAAGATGGAAAACCTTTGGAAAAATATACTGTTATTGTTTAGAAATATTTGTTTCAAATAAATAAAAACATTTTTAAAAACAAACAAGCAAGCCATCGAAGAAATTCCATAAATAAAAAAGAATAATAATTAAGAAGTAGTGAAAGTAGCCGATCTACAAGCTCACAGCGCGGTGCGAAGCTCTCAAGAGTTAAAGATCTACAAGGGTTCATTTGGTTACCAACTCTCCATCATTTAGCTGGTGACCACCTTGAACCTCCTCAAGGACCACTGGTTGAAAAATGGCAGTGCAAGCGGTTGTGAGCTTGTAGCTTGGCTATTTTCCCAATATTTATCTGTGGAACCGAGTCAAACTAATTCCAAGTGCTTGTCGGGGCACGTGGTCCTCACTCCCCAGTTCAAATAATATGATTATTTTGGGGGGTCGAGACCTGAAAAAGTTTGGGAACCCTTGGTTTAGGCTACTGGTGTAACTCCTGTTGAAGTACTGTTCTGCATTTGCTAAATGCCTAAATTGTTAATTTTTATGTTTGAATATTCAACCTGATGGTCTAGGCTACCGGTTTAAATCCTGTTGAAGTAATGACAGTAATAAAGGCCTGGATCAGGGATTCATTTATTTTACTTGTTTGCACACACAATGATCTCATTAGTACTATTTAATCAGCACTTTGCTAACACAACCATATTCTATTCTTGTAATAGATTGTACAAGATTGTATTCTTGTAAAAGTCCTGTAATTGTCTTTTTTTGGGGGCCTTTTCTGCCTTTTTCTTTTTTTGTATAGTTTCATAGTAGAGATGGGCAGGAAATATTGGGAGAGAGATGGGGAGAGACATGCAGCAATGACTGCTGGGAACAGGACTCGAACCCACGGTGCGCTGTCAGGCTGTTTATGAGCCATGGGGCCTGGACCTGGTGGTTCTCAACCTGTGGGTCAGGACCCCCAAGGGGGTCCCCAAATTATTTTGGGGGGTCCCCAGATGATCAACTTTAATGTGCAACATTTCTTTCTCACTCAACAGTAAACAAACCAACATAAAGTTTAAGTGTATAGACTAGAGGGTGTCTGTACATTTCTAAAGTGACAATTTAAGGACTTTTCAATACCTCTAAAATGACAAATGAAACATTGGCCAAATTGTCAAACATTAGAGGCAGAAATTGTGAAAATAGCTGATCTACATGCTCACACGCCTCGAGGTGTTGTGAGGATGTAGATCGGCTATTTTCACAATAGAACCATGTTATACAAAATGCCTCAACTCTTAGTGCTCATCAGGGTGGGCGGGTCCCCAGTTAAAATGTGATTATTTTGGGGGTCGCGGCCTGAAAAGGTTGAGAACCACTGCTCTAGGCCAGGTCAGGGCCCTGTCCTGTCCTATTATTTCGTATAGTGTCCTGTCCTATTCTTTTGTATAGTGTCCTGTTCTGTGTGGTTCCATTCCATTCTGTTTGTCACACATCTTGTAATGTTGCCTTTCATTCTGTATTCTGTTTGAAGATCACAAGATCAGCATTAGCAGTTGGAGATGGCACATTTTGTTGGACCAATTAGAGCACAGTCTTGTCATAGCACAGATGGAAGTCTGAGATCTCTGGGGAGCGAGATGGGCCATATTTTGGTTCTAAAAACGTAGCTACTCTCTCATACATTGTGTGCTCATAAAAATGCACATATGCATACTGTAGAGTGTGCAAAAAAAAAAGAAAAGAAAGAAAAAACAGCAGGTGTGCATGTGTGCAGCTATTCCCCTCAGACCGGTGCAGTAAATAATAATGTGTTTTTAGCCAACTTCCCTGGTTAAATGAGGTTATAAAGAAACACACAACGAGCCTCTATACCACCTGACACAAAAAAATAGACAATCTGCAAGCTCCATGCAACGCGTTGGGACTTATTTTCACTGCACAACACCAGCATACTAGTATCACAGTAGGTGGATAGGCATTGACAACACACACACAAACAAACACAAAAACACACACACACACACACACACACACACACACACACACACACACACACACACACACCACACACACACACACACACACACACACACACACACGCACACACACACACACACACTCACACAAACTCTTACCTGTTGTAGTGTACTGTACTTTGCCGTGTCAAAGTTGGAGGAAGCCCCTGAGAATCACATTTCAATATCAACCCTGCCTCCAAGTCCTGGAGAGAGAGAGAGAGAGAGAGAGAGAGAGAGAGAGAGAGAGGGAGGGAGGGAGGGAGAGAGAGAGAGAGATGGTGGTTTATTTCAAGTCCCCATCATCATTCATACACAGTAGAATAAAAATTCTCAGTGTCACTGTAATTTATCTCAGAGAAGAACCCTTACGGGTCCGTTTTGTTGCGCTGGAACTCTATGGGAGTTACAAATGGATCAAACGAGCACTGAGGAGTTTACTGTGCAGCAGAAACAGATATTGAATGGGGTGCGAGACGTGAAGAATAGCCCCATCAATCACATTGTGAATAGACAGAACGAAAGCAAAAAAATTAAAGAAAGACATCCCGACTCCTTTTTCAGTTATACTGTAATTGCCTGTTTTTAGTGTGAGTGCGTGCGCGTTTGTGAGCGTCTGTGTGTGCGCGCGCATGCACTTATGTGCGTGCGTGTGTGTTCTGCATTGTAATGACCTGCTAAGTGTCAGAGAATAACAGTCTATAATGGCCTATCTCCACGCTCTCTGGCAGTTTATGGCTGAAGAGCCTCTCTCATGCCATGATAACTGGTTTATATAGGTGACATTTTACAGCCAAATGTCACAGACACTTTTCAGAGAGGAGGATTGTTACCTCAGTTAGTAGAATGCAGAGTGGCTGTTACTCACGCTTAGGGTGTCTTTTATATTGCTCTGTGTCTGTGACTTGTCTCCTTTTCTCTTATCTTGTCCATTGCATTCCCCTCTTTTTTTCTCGAACTCAGTGCTTCTCAACCTTTCCTGGATCCCAACCCAAATGAAAACCTGGAAAGTGTTCGCGGCCCACCCTTCTGACCACTGCCCTGTGTTCACTGGTCAGATGGGTGGTCCCGTGGGCCCAGTCAGTGCATTGTCAGAAAGTTCCTATTTTAAGGATCAATCAATTGTGTTGTGTGTTCCACCTGGGGGATCAATGTTTTCTGTATTAATTATACTTTAGTTCTTATTTATTGGAATCACTTTTTAATATTAATGTTATATCATCATTTAAATACTAATGTTTTGCCAATTATTGAGAATCTGTTGAGAATCGCTGCTCTAACTCTATTTTTGTACTCTCTCTCTCTGACTGTCAGTCTCACTGCCTTTCTTAACCCTCTCCCATTCTCTGCATCTCCTCTTCCACTATTCATCACTCTCTTCCTCTCCTCCTTCACTCCATGGTGAACTTCACTGCCTCATCTCAGCATGCAGGGTCAATCTCAATGCCACTGAGGATTACGCTTGACACAGTGAGCGTGTGTGTGTGTGTGTGTGTGTGTGTGTGTGTGTGTGTGTGTGTGTGTGTGTGTGTGTGTGTGTGTGTACAGTATGTGTGTGTCTATGCGTGCGCGTGAGCGTGTTTGTGCCAGTGTCGTGCATGCGTGTTCTGTTGCCAGGATGGCTGGCAGGATGCTGCACGTCTCTATTTTGGCCTTGAATTTTTCCTGTTGCGGTGTCTTTGTCTGAGCGCCGGGGAAGGTTAACTGTGTGCTTCACACAGGTTCTCAAAGACGAGTGCATCAACAATCCCTAACACACACACACACACACACGCACACACACACACACACACACACACACACACACACACACACACACACACACACACACACACACACACACACACACACATTTTCCCACATGCAGACACACACACACACGCGCGCACAAACACGCACAGAGTGTGAGACAGCGCGGGGGCCCTCTGTGGAGCTCTCAGGCAGGGCTGTCCAGTAATTGGGTCTATTAGCCAGTACAGGGGGCCGTGAGCAATATCTCTATGGTTGGGTGGGCACAGACTCCAACAAAAGATAGATACACTGGTTGTGTGTGTGTATGTGTAGTGTGTGAAGTGTGTGAAGTGTGTGTGTGTGTGTGTGTGTGCGTGCGTGCGTGCGTGCGTGCGTGCGTGCGTGCGTGCGTGCGTGCGTGCGTGCGTGAGTGCGTGGCTGCGTGCGCGCCCCAAATGTTCTTATGTGTCTGTACGCTACAGTGCAGTAGAAAAGCCAGGGGCACCAGAGCGTTGGTGAGAAATAAGCTGGGTACTAAGCTCCTCACCAATACCACACCTTCACTCATGTCTCTCTCTCTCTTTCTCTCTCTCTCTCTTTCAGGACACGCCATGCATTATTCACACTGAACTGGCCAACGATGGAGGGATCAATGCATCGCGGGATGGACGGGAGAGAGAGACGGAGAGAGAGAGAGAGAGAGAGAGAGAGAGAGAGAGAGAGAGAGAGAGAGAGAGAGAAAGCAGGGCTTTTGGATGCTCAGGAGGGGGAAGAGAATGGTTTGTATGGGCGGGAGAGGCAGAGCGGAATGAGATTTTTCATTAGGACTCATTTGTGTGAATCAGGGATAAGGACAAAGGGAGGTAGGAGGAGAAGATTAAAGATGGAGCTGTTACTAAAAGTGAACACCTCTTGCTCTCGCCGCCTGCCTCATCAGGCCACTGTGCTCTGCTGCTGCAGTGCTACAACAACCTTCAACACAAACTGCTTGCCATATAGTTTATATTTTGTTCTCTCTCCACCTGTGTGAGATGGCCTGGGGAATACTTTAACATGCAGGATGTTATTATGTATATTATTGCAATCGAAATCTCTCTGGCTATCAAAGGGATGCCTATTTCACTTTGTGAACACCCCGGACAGTTTTTAAGTTGCTAGATTCAATATCTAGGGCAGGGCAAACACACTATAGTATTGTCTATTTTTGAGCGGTGCAAACCGCTCCTATATTTCACTTTCGGTTTATTTAGCTAAAACATATTAGCACAGGACGATTCTTTCATTCTTCATCGATTGGCTAGTTGATTAACTAAACATTAGAATCGACCAATCAGAAACTGTTCTACTCGTTCTACTCGTGACGACAATCAAATGCTGTGTTGTTCATGCTAATTTAGATCTGTCTTGGCCATTACACTTGCACTTGAGACCGGTCTAAAGTTCATGAAAGGTCCAGGCGTAATGGCCAGGTTGTTTCATATCCTGGGCTTTTCCTAAACCCCCTCTCCGTTCTGTCCTCTGTCTGTTTTGTTTGAGCTTCTGGTCTGGACTGCATATTATTTTTCTCTTCTATTCACTCTTTGACTGCCACCAGGCTGTTAATGGCCAGGCTGTTTGTCTGACCTCCTGTCTGTTCTCCCTCTGTCTCCCCCTTGCTTTATAACCCACAAGAAGCTCTATTTGGCTCTATCTGGTTTCAGACAGCGACAATTAGGAATTTCTCCTGCATCTCGGCTACTCAAAATGGAGTTTCTGGTGACACATAAATGTGCACATGAATGTGCACGATAAATTGTTATTAGCCTTTCGTCTGGTCAAGGATACTAACAAACCTGGCTGGTATGTTGCGCATAATATACTCCCGACATAATCTGTTTCCAAGAGGCAACCCAGCACTTCTTGGCGTTGGCCGTCAGTCAAAGTTAGAGGGAAAAAGTCTGACCAACCGCATATCCTGGACCTTTCTGGCGCAAATCGACCCCCACCCAGGATTCAAGACAGCGACCACGCTACATTAAACCCTGCAGTCTATGGTTGCTGTTTCGAATCCTGGGAGGTGTTCGTTTTGAGCCGGTGTAAAGGTCAGGACACACGAAAACCTTATATAGTCTGAGCACCTCTAGACTGACATCATACACAACACAAAGAATATTGCCATGCATGCCTATCAACACTGATTCGCGCAGGCGCCCTTACAGGAATTAGTTTGCACCGCTCACTTCGCACGGGTGCAATTTTTCTCATCATCTGATAACCCTTCACCCAATCAGACATCACGATACCTTGATATCGTGATGTCATCCTTTCCCCCCCTATCTGATTGGCTCCCCAGAGTCAACGGCAACCACACTTGCAATTTCCAAATGCATCTTTATAGTTCTTGTCTAGCTTTCTCATAATCTGATGTAACCTTTTTCTCTAAGGGTTTTCCTATTGAAGTACTTGTCCGAGTTACTCATCATCTGCTGTAACCCTTCACCCAATCAGACATCACGATACCTTGATATTGTGATGTCATCCTTTCCCTCCTATCTGATTGGCTCCCCATTAGAGTCAACGGCAACCACACTTGCAATTTCCAATTGCATCTTTCTAGTTAGATATTTTATCAGACACGCCCCCTTCCTGTTCAAACCCATTGTAACTTCAAACTGCATTTTAATCATGATAGATTCATCGAAAACACCTGCCCTTGGTTTAGGTGACTTATAATGTCCTCCTAATACGTGAGGAGGTACATATTATACATGTTTTTTCTATAACGTTTTTAATCTATTTTAGTTTGCATGCATTTTAGTTTTTTTATAGATTTATTTCCCCAAAGAAATATTCAATAAATGATAAAAGTAATTGATAAAACATGGCCACCTCTCCTCGTAGGACAGTATGAGTCTAACCTGACTTGCGTCAGATGGTGGCAGTAGTGCGTAGGCTACCGCTCTACTTTACCATCTGAGATCTCTCGGGCAGACTCGATGTAAGGAGCGGGCCATTTTTTGAAATTCTTTAGCAGGTGATTGGATGTGGCCGTCTCTCTGTCACAGTCTGGGAGTGCCAACTCCCAGACTAATTTTGGCCTGTCTGCATCCACGTGGTCTGCAATCAGACTCTATTGGCTCAGAGCCGCTCAGAGCCCGCCCGTAGCTGCCGCTGATTGGTCCGGCCCGGGGCTTTACGAGCGTTATCAACTCCCACGAGAGATCTCAGATGGTAAAGTAGAGCGGTAGCCTACGCACTACTGCCACCATCTGACGCAAGTCAGGTTAGTATGAGTCACCATAACCAAGGATGGGAGTTTTCGATGAATCTTTCATGGTTAAAATGGAGTTTGAAGTTACAATGGGTTTGTATATGATTTGATCAAATTAAAATCTAAAATCTAAATACTGAATCTAGCAAAAGAAAAGAAAAAACTGTCCCGGGTGCTCCCAAAAGCCTGAGTAGACGAAAAAAGTATATAATATCCCTTTAATTTCACTCTGAGAGTGTACAAGTGTAACTGAATGGACCCAAAATGTCCATTTGATTACATTTCTCAGGGTTACAGCCATATAAATGAACACTGAAGGTTTACTGTGCGGAAAAATGGTGCGTCTGCTCTAATCAGTAACAAGACCACAAGTCTCCAGGCCCCACTAGCGGCCCCTAGAGACCATTCCGCTCCTTGCACCCCACGGGAACAACGTGGTTTGAACTGACCAACGTTGCTGGCCCTAGAGCCCTGCATTCTCATTAGTGGAGCTAAAAATAAGTCATAATGGGGGGTGGGGGGGTAAAAAGGGAATTCAAAGAGTGTGTGTGTGTGTTGTGGGGGATTTTAAAATCCCCGATATTGTAAACAACAGGAAAAACCTTTCAAGTGACCTAAAATGAAGTACCATAATTAAAAGCTACTATTGTGCCTTTACGGTAAGACAGAGACCAAGTACACGTAAGGGTGGCGCCAGAGGAATGCCACACATCTGCCAAAATCACTGGGGTGCATCCTCTGGGAGCACATAAGCACTCAGTGAGTTTTATTGCATTTTGGGTGGCGCTAGTCTAGAGGAAACAGCAATGATGGCGAGTGATCCAAGTATGTTTCGATTTTTTTCGTTTTTCCTTTTTGTGCGTTCACATCGGTGCCAGTGAGCTTACGGGTTCACATGAAGGGGCGTACTCCATGTCAACGGCTGTGGGAGTCAGTAAGACCAGAGGCTGTGTGGATGCATTCAGAGAAGAATGGAAGATATGTTTGGAACAAATAGGGGTGAGAGGTTTAGTAAGAGCGATTCCACTGAGAACAAGGGATGGAGTGGGGGGAGGTGGCTTGGCGAGAACAGATTGAGAGAGCTTTGGCCGGGGAAATGTTGAAAGGTTAAGGCTTTAAACGGGGAATGGGATGGGGAGATGACAGAAAGAGAGAGTGAGAGAGAGAGTTTTGGATGGGGAGTCTGTGAGGGGCTTAGCAGACAGAGAGCGGTGGATAAAGAGGAGAAGAGCAGGGTTTTGTGAGGCTCTAGCTCATGATATTATTGGACGAGTGTCAACATCGTTTCTGAGATGAACTTGAAGTAGCTTTCACATGATAGATGCTGACCCTTTTCTTACGGTGAAGCAAGTGGCGTTTTCAATTAAGAGAGGTGCTGGACGTATTGATGCCCCATGTCATCCCATTACTCATAAGCCTACGCAACTGGGACGGCTATACAATGTGCTTTCGTGTAACGGTCCCTTTGTAATTGTGCTCTGGGCAATAGATTACAGCATTTGGACACCAGAAATTGTTTTGACGCCTATTGTTCGAGATTTATTCTCGCTTCCCAGTGACTCATTGTAGAGCCTTCATTTAAAAGGGTGGGGCACACTAAGTTCATTTTAAAACCACAATTCTCCCCCTGGGCTTAGACGGATTCAAGCACAAGGAATATGGAGCAATAGTGTATATGGTCTACCCAGGCGTAAAATTAAAGACTCTTGTCTAGGTCCCCCACATAAATCTTACAGTGAGAGAGAGAGAGAGAGAGAGAGAGAGAGAGAGAGAGAGAGAGAGAGAGAGAGAGAGAGAGAGAGAGAGAGAGAGAGAGAGAGAGAGAGAGAGAGAGAGAGAGAGAGAGAGAGAGAGAGAGGGGGAAAGAGAGAGGGAGGAGTGTATTGAAACAAAAAGTGGATGATTTGTCCAACTATTGTGAATCGCTGAACTGTACACAACCCTGCGACAATGAGCTGGGACAGTGCGCTATACCACACATCACGCTCCCCCTCACACATGAACACATGCACTCATGTAGCCCACATCACTTCAAGCATAAAAACAGTTTACAGTAATTGCCAGACTAGGCCTTATAACACAAAGATCGGATTATGGATAGGCTACGCAGCATAATTCATCAAAGTCTTGCTTCCCACTACACCCTTTACTCTACGTTGTGCTACGGGTCCCAGTTCAATTTGCGCTCGCTCTCTCACCTTGACGTGTGTGATGGATGCTGTCTCATCTATCACACACACACACACAGTCTTAGAGGGAGCCAATCAGAGCATTCAGAACAAGCGTCAGCGCTGTAAGCGGGGTACACACAGACCATTTCTCACACGGTTAGAGCACAGACACTTGGTCCGTGTAAGTGATTACTACAGGCCTATAGGCCATAGTGACACTCATCCCTCATGCTACACTACGGTATGACACTGTCACGCAGCTCCGCAACCTGCACAGATAGTGTGACGCAATTTTATTGAAAAACTGGTGCATGACAATACATGCAATAATGCATGTAATGGTCTTTATCGTTTTTTCAGCCCACCAACTGTTCGCAAATGAATTGTCTCCAAGACGAGACAACTACCAATCACGGCCAACTGGAATCAACCATTGGTTGACCGACAGGTGCTATTTTGTTTGAGTTGATTAATAACTGAACCACTTAATCACAACAAATCAAAATTATTTCAAAAATAGACGAACTATAAGTTCACAACGTGTCCCGGCGGGAAGCATTGTGAGCGTGAGCTTGTAGATCAGCTATTTTGGGATGTCAGGGTTAAAGTGTAATGTTTTGTAGTGTCAGCCTGTACTGTAGACTGATTGCAGTAACATGCAAAATGTAACAGTTTGCCTAAACAGACGATTATCTCAATCCCATCGTCCGTGAGGGATGGTCACATTGTGACAGACCAGTTGTTTCTTAAATCTACAGTGGGCTCTATCGTTTTGGATTAGATTTGTCGTGTGTGGGAAGGAGTGTTTCCTTTGGGATGAGGTTATCTATGGTGGTGGTACCCAAAAGCATTACTTGGAATCCTTTCTGATAATGTAGCAGGTAAACAAATGAGGTTATGGTGTCATCTCACTAATACAACTGGATGTAGAACTATTTTAAGGCAATAGTTACTGTATACTAGCAGGAACTTCAGGAAGGCTAAATGCATTCCTTGAAGTGCGTGGTGCCTTCCTGGATCTGTCTACAGCAACAATTCCTAACCTGTGTTTTAATCTTACAATTTTCAACGTAGAGTAATCCTCCACCATAACAACTCTGCACTAAATCATCCCTGTGCTCACACATTCGCTTTCACATCACCTTAGCGAATAGCATGACGTGCATGGTGCTCTGCTGTTACAAATCAAAATACTACACTGTTTGGTGAGGAGGGGGGAATAACAGGAAGCACAATTGGCTGGAGGACGCTTGATACGTCTGGCAGCACTAATCAACTCCAGAAACATGGGGGGAAAAAAAAGAAACAGTTCAAATGATGTGAGGCCAAAATGATCAAATCATTGATCTTCACATCTGGCAGTGTCTTTGTTTCACCGAGCAGAGAGCGTGCACTCGTGTTCAGCCTTTTTCAGCCTACCATGCTGCGTCAATGTGCTTTTGAATCAATACTCCCTGGTGCATAGTATCACTCCAAGAGTCCTGAAATGAAAACACCATTCGAGATCAATCAAGATCACAGCTGTGCAATTGAACAGGCACGATAAATTAGATTATATCTGAGTTTTTTTTTTTCCTCATTTGCGATCAAATGACCGGCCATATCAAAGCATTTAGTACAGGATCTTTCAGCTTGGTTTATGCTGAAAGAAGCCAGATGGACAGATAGTGGAAGATGTATGTAATGCAGTTAAAGTAAAAGCCCAGTAAGCAGGAAATCTAAGAGGAGGCCTGGGATGATACTATTACACCAGACGCTGATTGTGGACAATGTGCTGAAGAAGGGAAAGATATGGAAAGTCTCAACAGATGCAGTGCTTGACATGAAAGGCTTGCATGTAAACATTCTGATGGAGCATGGAGCGCAGAATAAAAATGTAGTCATTAGCAATCTGTCACACTTTTAAACACCATTCATTCATAAAAGGAAAGAAAACAACAACTAAAGATCTTACTATTATTCCTTAAGTCCAATCGAAATATAGAAGTGTAATAAATAAGTCTAGAATTCAAACAGAATTCCCCTAGGCCTTTTGCATTGTGTTACTCCCCTTGTTATTGAGGTCAAGCGGCATAGTTCTATATTTACGACTATTGAATCAATCCCATAAACAATATTGCATCTTTAGGGCCTGCACTGGTTTTCTCCATTGATAAGAAACGCTGTGTTGTGGCACTGAGAGATTTACGCCTCGAGCCCTGCAATGACCTCATTGTTCATCGTCCCATAATTCAAATCTGCTCCACTGTGTTGCATCACATTGTGTATGACTCATTTCCCAGCGCCCCGTTCTCTAAACAAGTGAGAGAGCTGTAGTCAACCACACAAAAACAAGACCAAACATTAAAAATTATCCCATCAATACGGTGGTCTCAGGCTGGAGAGTCCCTTGTCGTCGCTGTTGGAAACCTTGTATGTCCGAAAAACGATTACTTGTCAGGACATGGGAAAAATAACGTGTGTTGTCATTCAATAGTAAGCAATAAAATATAAGCTCTTACTTTTCATAAGTAAAATTTTCATGAACCCAAAAGGATTGTCACATCGCAACACGTTGTTGTTGCTTGTAGACCAGTTATTTTCACTGCTTTTGCATGGCCATTTCACATGACAAAGTATAATATCGTAACTGCCAAGTTTCAAATTTGTACATTTCTTCGCAAAGTTAAGCACTGCTTCATCATATGGTCATCGCACAAATGTAGTGAAAACAGCCAATCTACAACGAGGCGTTGTGTGCTTGTAGATCGGCTGTTTTCACTAGTTTAAATAATTTTAAAAATGATGAATACAAAACAAATGGTTTTGGACATACAAGGTTTCTGCCCGACAGCGACAGCATGTGTGTGTGCCCAGACATGCCCACACACGCCCGCACCACACATACAGTACACACACTAACACAATGTTTAAATTGAGTGTGTAGTGGCGAGTGACAGACGGGGAGGAGGGGGTGCTATTGTAAATGATTTCCTGCAAAGACCAAAATAATCGGCAGACCTTTGAGTGAGCTCTTCACAATCACCCTGGCCTTGTACACTGATTCTCTATTCACTTCCCTAATGAGACTGTGTCTGTGTGTCACTGAGAGTGCAGCTGCAGGCTGTGAGTACGGTATGTGTGTGTGTGTGTGTGTGTGTGTGTGTGTGTGTGTGTGTGTGTGTGTGTGTGTGTGTGTGTGTGTCCCTCTCCATGTGACCCTGTTATGTGTGTATGTGCATAGCATGCATCCATGTGTTTGTGTGTGAGATAATGGTAATTGATGTGTAGTATATACTGTCGGTCTGTCGCTGTCCACTCAGTGTGTGTGTGTGCGTGTGTGCGTGCGTGCGTGCGTGCGTGCGTGCGTGCGTGCGTGCGTGTGTGTGTGTGTGTGCACTGAGTGGTTATAGCTTTGAGTGGTGCATAGGAAGGTGAAGGGCACTAAGGAGAAGTAGGGAGAAGAGCTGTGTTGATTAGAAGGAGGTGCTCCTCTTCCACTCTGGCTGTGGATAACAACTTGTGATCGTGATTTTTCAAAGAAAACCGCACAGGCTATGCCACTCAAGTTTAGCACTTTATGAGCTATATTTAAACAAATATATATTGATTTTAATTAGCCGTTGAGCTTCTGTAATGAGGAACTTAGAATGTTGTGCTTCTGTTTGTGTGGAATAAATAAGTCTAGGAAACATTCAAAGTTAAGGATTTATTTTTCTTCTTTCCTATTCCGTAGTGCACACTTTAGGTTAAACAAGGCATGGTTTATTTTTACTAAACCTGTGCGGCGGAAAATAATTTAGTTTAAGTTAACGTGAGAAATGTAATAATGTATCTATTGATGGTCTCGTATTAAAACCCCTTTACTTTGAAGGAACGACCTAGGTCTGATATGGCTTGGCAAACAGGTCAACACGGGTTACTTGATGTAGTTTCGATCAAGGAACTTAATTGTTTACGATAGGAGGCTCGCTAATGAGGCAGAAAAGGTGTTGACAAAGCCGAGCTAACGTTACCTGGTGAACAAATCTCCATGTTGAAACAAAGGAAGCCAGACATTATGAGGCGGTCTAGCACCAGCAGGCTGATATCCTTGTCAAACGACCTCACCAGTCTAAACACACATCATTGTCTATACTCACAGCTTGGCCATGTACATAAATATAGACCATTTTGGCTGTTAATTGGCTTGTTTTATTTTGCAGTTGTCAAAAGTAATTAAAACATCTGTCCAAAACTGCTTGGTTAATACAGTACTTCATGAAGGTTTGAATTTCATTCGTAACTCAATCATTTCTCCTGGGACTATTGTTACAATAACGTAACTTTGACCATACAAATAACAGCGTGTGTGTGTTGGATTACCTATCAGAAGCTAGACCTGTAAGTTGATTTTCATACTGTCCTACTCAAATTAATGGAAAACAATGACTTCCTCTAGACTAAACAAACCATGGCATAAGTAATGTCATGTCTATTCGATGCGTCAATAGATGAACCTGCCTAACCACCAGCATGGTCCATTAACCCATTTAGACCCGAGGCCTATTTTAAAAACAGATGCTGTCCCGGATTGAAAGGGAAAAGACTTATACAGTATGTTACCGCTCTCAGGCTCTACATTTTAGGCTGAAATGCTCAAAAAGTGTGTTGAATAATTGATTCACACCTGTTCTTTGAGAGAAGTGAACATTTTCATTAGAGCAGTTAATTTTAACCTCAGAAATGTTACATTAATCAGGAGCCAAATGTCAACAGATGCTACTGTAGGTTTTCCCTCTAGTTTAAAACCAATAATAGAACAGTGTCTTACACTAGCCTGGGTACCAGCCTGCTCGCTACATTCAGTGGATTGGTTTTGTCGCTTCTCCTCTCAGTCTGGCAAGCCTCCATTTGACTCGTATTTCCGAACGTCACCTGTTACGTACAGTAGGCTACGTCGTTGCTGATTGGATGTTGTTCCAATGAATCAGAGTATGGTTAGGGAGCTACATCATCAGCCAGCCAATAAACACTAGTGTATTTGTCCTATCCTGCACCATAGACCAATCAGAAGCATACAGTATGTCCCGCCTCCCTTGGAGATAGGAGCCTGGCCAGACTAAGAAGCCAAGAGGCAAAACCAATCCACTGACTGAACGTAGTGTAGAAAGCTGGCACCCAGGCTAGTCTTACACTGCTGCTGATTGTAGCTCTAGTAAAGATGGATCATCAGCCAAATTCAGTGGCATCACACATTCCATAAAGACACAGATTGATCCTCCTCATGATCTCCAGTGTACAGTAAACAATCTTTCAGAAGTGTTACTTAAAATGACATTGAAATGTAACCACACTATTCAGCACTATAGTAGCATGCACGGAAGTAAATACTCACAGATTTTATTTCAGTGTAAAATGCTAAGATGGCCATTATGAAGGTGAGTTAGGAGTACGGGGGTAAAATATTGCACCAAAAAAGCCTGACTAATCAATTTGTTTCAAGAAGCGATTGAACAGATTACATTGATTTTGCAGGTCTCAGCTCAAACTAAGGCCAGGGCACCATAAAGCCTTGAGGTCTAGACAGCTATCTGGACCTTGCCACCTTTGCTCTTTGGCCTGTAGACTTTGGAACGACCACCAGGGTGTGTAACAAAGCAATGCTACAACATTCAAACATGATGAGAACAGGTATTACTTGCAGTGCTGAACATCCTTACCCCAATTCAAATCCAAACACTTGGTTTTCGAGCGGTGAAAATGGACAAATGGACAGTAAGTCATGATCAACAGTTGCCCATCCAGCACAAAAATACAGACAAACAATAGTTGGTGAAAACAGAATCCCTTCTAACAATTCTAGACCGAATAAGACATCTTACTTTGGAGATCTCTTCTAGCCAAGGCCAAAGGAGTGCTGATGTCAGAGAATGCCCAGCGATCTGACAGCCTGTCATCTAGTGCAGGCTTTCCCCCTCTCCAAGCACATTTCTAATCAGGTAGCAAAGTAACTCCAAAGGCCCATCACATGGACAGGCCCTGTAATAGTGCTGAATGATATCAGGAGCGATTTTCACACGTTAAGGGAGGTGAATTGAGCTGATAGCTCCAGACGACAGCAGAAAATGTGAAGAGCCACTGTTATTCTTTGAGGGAAGGAGAGGGTGGGGGGGAGATGTCTTAACACATGACCGGGTACTTTAGGTGGATGAAGACACCAAGGGCTCTGGTCTGGCCTCATTATTTCAGTTCCAGGGAAAGCGGCAGGGATGGCTTTTGTATTAAACTGAATGGGGGACTTAATGTGGGACTTGCAGAACATTAAATGTTTTGACTAAAGGCAAAATGTGTGCCAAAACCATGTTATAACTGAAGTAGTACAGCAGTGTTACAGAGCTGCCCTGGCCTACACATATTGCTCTTCACAATGTCTAGATGTAAAAAAAACGTTATATCATTATAACGCAAGCAGTGCGGTGCCACCATTGCCTTAGGTAGAATAGGCCATCAGGAATTATGTACCATACAAGGCTTTGTTACATTTATAGAAAGCTTTATAGGATCTGCTTTGTTTGTGTATGTTTATGTGCTAAAGATATTTTTTGCAATCAATTAGAGTGAATGGAATTCCAACTGGTTCTGGTTTCTCGCTCGGAGAGCAGAAGCAAAAGATGGATGATCAACAATATTTGGACTTACAGTATATCATGGCCAGGGAGCTACTGTATACAACCCATGGTTCTAACAAAGGTCAACATAGCTTTAAGCTGTGTGACAACACTGATTTATTTTTTCACTGTCAATGGGCATCAACATTCATTTCTGTTCATTTTGCAAAGCTCTCCAAAAGGCTTTTCATATTAGTGTAGCTTGCTATTTCACAACAAATTAATTAATCACCAAACTGGAACCCAGGCTATTCACCTCTTGTTCAGATTAAACTGGGGAAATCAGCTCTTAAAGGTTCCATGCTGATGGAATGAACTGTACAAGATGGATTTAGAGTTTTTTTTTTAGACTAATCACTCTTGCTTCACTCTCCGGTTCAGTGGAGTCAGCAGTGATTTTTACATGTTTGTATTAAAAGCCAACTCAATCAATTATACAAATGTAAACAAATGAGCAGCACCACTATTATAATTAAACGAGACAGGGGTCTAATAAACGGTGTGTGGATCTTGGACTTGGCCAGTCTATTACCTCAGTCATCTATGACACATCCAACCCTGTAATAAAACCTGTGATATAATTAAAAGTTCTGGATAGACTTTTTGGTTACCACCGCGCTCTGACTTGACTGGTGCGGTGTCCTTTTAGATCAACTTGTATTCATTGGAGGATGGATCGCACACAGTGGCAAGAGTTGCTTTTTCTTTTTTTATTATTACATGGATGAGAAACAAACGTTTCGGCTATCAGCCTTCTTCACTGACACTGAAGAAGGCTGATAGCCGAAACGTTTGTTTCTCATCCATGTAATAATAAAAAAAGAAAAAGCAACTCTTGCCACTGTGTGCGATCCATCCTCCAATGAATACATAATTAAAAGTTCAAAACAAACCACTTAAGATAAATTAATATAGGCTTGTTTGGAATATTATTTTGAGAGTATGTATTCAAGATTCAAGATTTGTATTGTTACATTACATTACATCCCGATCCCATCATGTACAGGTATACAAGTGAAAGAGGTAGGGAAGTTTGCCCTCAAAACTCGAGGTTTACTACTGTAGGGCTGAAGAAAGGTGAGAGGCCAGCATGGAAGTCCATGAACAAAAAGGCTTGCACACTGAAAGTTAACATTAAGGCTCTAGCAATTGCACACTGTGGTGTGGTGTTACACACTGTATGCACATAGTGTGCGCATGTGTGTGTGTGTGTGTGTGTGTGTGTGTGTGTGTGTGTGTGTGTGTGTGTGTGTGTGTGTGTGTGCGCGTGCGGGCGCGCACGCACGCGTGTGCACGTGTGCACGTGCGTGTGTGCAAAGTGTTGGATGCCTGTTTGTGTGAGTGCAAGGATAGGTACATGTGTCAGTATGATGGAGAATGTTTTGAGTTGTTTATTTTTCTTCATCTTTAGGGTTTTTCTGTCACTTTGAAGTGCTTCTGGTAAGATAACGCCATATTCATCTCTGTTATTGAGACAGCACAGCTGAATGACACTATTCGTTATGTTCCATTTACTGAGACTGTCAGCTCACCACGCAAGGTAGCTTTGATTACTGGGTTCTAGTGTTGCTGGAGCCATAAACACATCATTGTATAAATTCAGTAGCCTACAATGAGCGTTTGACTCTAGGTAAAGACAGGCCAGTCCAAATTAGCCTTAAAGGAGTAGTTCACCCCCAAAATGACTTTTTTTCTATTGATTACTCATGCCATGGAGAGTAGAGTTCAATAATATTTTTTGGTTTTTGTCACATTCCTAAGACAAAAATTTGATTAGAGTAAATGTACCCCCATTGATTCCGGATGGGGGTACATTTATTGTTATCACATTTTTGTCTTAGGAATGTGACAAAAACCAAAAATTATTATTGAACTCTACTCTCCATGGCGTGACTAATCAATAGAAAAAAAGTCATTTTGGGGGTGAACTACTCCTTTAAAGGTAGTTTAAGCGATTTTCTTTGGTTAAAATAAGTGTTAAATAGGCCTACTGTAGCTCTATATTCTGATAGTACGCATTGGTATAGACTTGTTCAGTAACAGTAACATGAGTCTCCATGTCTTTCCAGCTCTTTGTTAAACAGAAAATGCATTTTCAGGTTGGGATACCAATCTGCCAGGATACAGATGTAAGTGAAAGTGAAATTGGAATTGATGCCACAAAGAAAGGAGCAGACAAAAAAATTGAAACTGGAACATTTTAATTAATGAAGCCCATAAATGGGTACTCTCTTCTGATTGGCTGAAGGTTTGTCACCTACCTGAAAATGTATTTTCTGTTTATTAAAGAGCCAAAGAGACAGTGAACCCATGTTACTGAACAAACACTCTATAGCAATGATTACTAATAGGCTTAGTGCTTTTACCTTATATATACAAACGTTTTAACCAAAAAAGATCCCTTACCCTACCTTTAACAATCTGATTCATATATCTCCCAAACAGTTTGGTCTCACCACAACAAGTGAGACGATTTGGTGGCCTTATTCTACAGATAGACCCACAGTCAGCAGAATGCTTGATTGCTGCTGTCGCATCTTTATGCCCTCAGGTATGGCTCTGTATGAGTGTTGTTATTGAATGTGACCCAGGATGATCTTTGACACACCTAAGACTCAATATTCCTCCTGTCCTGTCTCTTTCCATGGGGGAAGATTGCCAAATCAAGAAGAACTCTATGTACTGTACTGTGCATCCAAAGCCAAATAAGAGCAGAGCTGCTTGGATAAACAATGGAAATTATAGGCTAATTGAAATCCCAACATATACAGCCAAAGAAAGGTTTTTTTACCATCACTATGTACTTTAAATGACATTTGTCTGATCTACATCTCCGAGGGGGACTGATACTTCAACAGATGCTGCCAAAAATGGCAGTCTAGTACAATTTCTAAGTGAATTTTTTGGCAGACTGTCAAGGGTAGGCATATGGGAAACTGGCCATATTTAACATCTTCCCACATGCTCTGTGGATTCCTTACACTTTTATAGCAACTGCACTGGCAGATGAGTTAACATACTGTCAACCTCACCTGGTCTCAATGCTATACGCTACCTTTCATACATCATATATATATATATATATATATATATATATATATATATATATATATATATATATATCAACCATAGGCCTATAACAATATAACAATAAGATAATTCTGCTCTAATAGCCTGCTGTGATAGACAATTTATTGTGCAGAGAAGATTGCCTGTGGTCCAAACAGCATAGTCCATAGACTAACATTGAGTGACCACAATAGAGCAACAACAGTTCCACAATTATCTATGAGACAAGACAAATAACTTATGATTAATCATCATATTGCTCACCAGCAGTAGGCTATTGGAGGCACCAAATCTTAATTATGTCATTGCAGCCCCCCCCCCCCCCCCCCCCCTCTCTCTAAACAAAGGCCTGATCAAAGGGCTTCACCTCTATAACCCAGCTGTAATAGCTACATTGTAATGGGCTTTCTTTTCATTTCGGGTCAATATCAAGAGATTGTGTTCCCTGATAGTTGTTGTGTGTATCTCACACTAGCCTCTTCCATTCAAGGTCATTTGTAATCCAGGATGGCTGTCCTGTAAATAAAAAGCAGATAGATTTTACTCATCCGCATGATTGACGTATCCTGGAACGCTGGCCTGCAAGACGTGCACGGTGCACACAGCAGCCTTTTCTTACGGAGTGGCCGTGTGGCTATTTAGACAGACAGAGCACAGAGGGGTTCGACAACACGTTGACGAGCGGGCTGCGGCTGACAAACCAACATGTTACCCAAATAAAACCGCATTCCATCATTCGCCTAGACGTGTAGGCTCTTACAATAGAAAACACTTGGATATAATAAATCATGGACGCATGGGATGGGATCGTACCCGCAGTGATGCTGATAAAGGTTGTGATTACAGTAGGCTATTACAGTACACAGTAGGGCTATAGTTCACCTTGCCTGGGGATGTAAAATAGCCTAATGCCATC
>NC_137812.1:44990524-45065524 GCF_963921795.1 Nannobrachium achirus
ATGACAGGTCACTGCTTGCTCAAATGCTGATTGTTGCTTGACCACGGGCCAGCACAAGTTCACTGCCAAACCACGTGCTCTCTTCACAGTGACTGGTGAGCTTTGGCCCTGCACAGACAAGAGCAAGCTCATGACCATTCTCCAGGAGCTGCGGAATGAAGAGGACTGGTGACATTGCTGCCACTGACAGTTGTCCCTGCCAGCTAAGAGTGTAACTGTCATAACGGTCATTGCCTGTACCAAATGGCATTGGTACAGGCAATGGGAAAGCCATCATGGATCAAGATATGTTCCCAGTGGGCTGACTCCTTCATAGCCACACTGGATAGGAAGACCAAAGAACATAGTGAGACCCATGTAGTATTTGACCGCTATGATATCGCATCTTCACTGAAGGAGGCCACACGTAAGCGACGCCAGGGTGGCAAGCCCCCTACCACTTATCATGTGGAAGACAACACACTGATAGGGAAGGTGTCAGAAAAACAGTTCTTGTCAGGTATCCACACCAAAGATGAGCTGACTGTCTATCTTGCTAAGAAAAGCCCTCCAACACTTCCAGGGAAAACCCAATGTTTTCATAATCACGTCAAGGCAAGATGTCCACTCAAACTCTATCGATGTAAAACATCTCCACAGCTCACAGGAAGAGGCTGACACAAGGATAATCCTGCACAGCCTGGATGCTGTCCGAAGAGGGGCAACACAGCTCTACATTGAGTCCCCGGATACTGATGTCTTTGTTCTTGCAATCCGTCGGTACCAACAGCTGTGCAAGGACACCTATTTCATCACCAGGGTTCCATGCCTTCTCTGGAGCTGACCAGACAGGCCATTTTGCTGGCAAGGGAAAGTTAAACTGTTGGTAGGCCCTAAACCAGTGTCCTGTGGAGGTGGTATTTGTATATTTGCTACTCCAGGTACAAAAAAAAAGCTCAGTTCTGACACAGAACAAAAGATTGAAGCATTTGTTCGCCAGCTGTACGAGCCCGGTACAAATCTTGTGGATGTTGGTGAGCTCAGGTGGAGGTTATTCACAAAGAAACAATTAGAAGCCGAGAAGCTGCCACCTACACAAGGAGCATTACATCAAGCCATTACCTGTACCCATTACCAGGCAATGGTATGGTATGAGGAGTCAGGACCACGTACCTAACCCACAGATGCCACCAGCAACTGAATATGGATAGGAGGCTGAGGGAGATCAACTGGTGCCAGTCACAACACAGGATCCCCCAGCTCCAGCCACCATTACCCAACTGATCAAATGTGGCAGCAAGAGATCACAACGACAACGAAGATGGAGACCCTTCTATTTAAATGTGTTTTCAAAACTTTCTGTACATATTAGCATAAACAATCTGATAATTCTGTGACCATTTCTCATCTTCTTCTTTATTTTATATGAGGGATATATAAAGAAAGAAATGTAGCTATTTCTGGTTTCGGTGTGATTATTACATATAAAAGGTTGCATGATTTATTTATAGGATGATAATAATTCCTGGACTTGTAAACATACATCTTAGAGTCTGTGAGAAGCTTTCAAAATTGACTAAAACAAAAACGAAAAAATTCAGAAATTTGCTTATTTTCACCTTGTTTTTGCATAATGTATTAATTATGCTAATTAAGAAACGTTTTATGACTTCACAATGGTAACAGATGAATTTCCAGACCTCACAAACATGGACTTAGACTCTTAAATCACCTTTATAAGTTACCTAGAAGCAAAGTTATTGCCATTTCCTTTTGTGTCAATTAATTGGCTAATTATGCTAATTACACATGCTAAACCCAAAAAGAAAAATTGGAGACATGTTTTTTTGGCATTCTGAGAACCCCAAGAATGAAGATATACATGTCTCCAAAAATTAACATTCCAAAATTACGGAAATTGATAGGCTCCTCTACTACATCCATCAATCCATCCATCAATCAATGACAAGATGAAAACACACACTGAGACAGTATAGCACAAAGCTAGTGGTGGCAGTCTGTGATGATTCCTATTTAGCCATCAGTTATTGAGAATGTGGTCGGAGGGGGATTTGACTGGTTGATTCATTGATTGATTGAATAGGCCTACTTAATTAGAGAGAACTGCACAGTAGGGTACAGTCATACACTTGAGCTAAAATGATATCCCTTCGGTAGCGCTGTCGCCTCACAGCTAGGTCCTGGGTTCGATTCCCGCTTGGGACGCTGGGGGAACTGGGGGGTGCTGGGGGCGTGTTCTCTCAGTGGTCATCAGTACTTGTACCCTAAGTGGGGTTGGCAAAAGGGAGTTTAGCGCCCAGGATTAGAGAGAGAAAAATAAAATGATATCCATAAAAAGTCCTATTGGCTTAATTATTGTTTCCATTGAGGTCCTATTCATCAACATAGCATAAAAACAACACCAAAATACAATATCACCAACAAATATAAAACACTTGGTGTTATTACTGTTATAATATTCTTATTGTCTACATATGTTTATGTTGTCAGTAAAATAACTGAATTTATTAAGTTCTTTAAAAAAACTAATCTTTTAATGGTCTCAAATGCAGACGGTGAACAAGAACAAAGATTCACGAGGGTCAAGATGGAAATCATGGGTAAGTAAGTTTATAGTGTCAACATGTTATCATGTATTTAATGAATGAGTAAAGGGCCAAGCATGTTAAATACCATTTATACTTCCAAAGGTTTATAATATGCTTATTATATTACTGTAATAGCAGAGGAGGGAACAGGGAAGATGGTTTTGAAATTAATGTTTGTTCTGGTAACAAAAGTGTTCCAGGGCAGTGGGGCCCACTCCCAAACTTTTCTAGATCAGTGGTTCTCAACCTTTTCAGTCCTGCAACATGATCATATTTAACTGGGGACCCCCCACCCTATGAGCACTAAACTAAGAGTAAACTAAGATAACATTTTGTATAACACGGTTCTATTGTGAATAGCCAATCTACATGCGCACAACGCCTCCCGCTGCGAGGCGTTGTGAGGCACAATTCTGCCTCTAATATTTGACAATTTGGCCAATGTTTAATTTGTCATTTTAGAGGTATTAAAAAGTCCTTAAATTGTCTCTTAGAAATGTGCAGATCCCTCTACACACTTAAACTTTATGTTGGTTTGTTTACTGTTGAGAGATAAAACAATGTTGCACGTTAAGTTAATCATCTGGGGACCCCCCAAAATAATTTGGGGACCCACAGGTTGGGAACCACTCTTCTAGATCAGAGCCCACTTGTATATATTGAAAGTGTTTGCGGCCTACCCATCTAACCACTAAAGTTAAGTGATGGGTGGGCTGCATGCATTTTCAGTGCTTCTGTACAATTACATATTTTTTCTTTTACATTACTTTTTTTTTATATTAATGGTATATTATAAATAACATTGTAGTGTTTTGCCCACTTGTAATATGATCCTCACAGCCCACCAATGGGTACCGGCCCACAGGTTGCACATAACAACAGCACAGTGTTGCACAGGCCATTAAGTGCTCTGCTGTCACATATCATTATTACAGCTCTGCATTGTGCTCATTAGTTATTGCTGCCCATAATGCATAAGGGAAATAAGGCCCAGGGTCCATAGACTACTACTTAAAATGCAGCATGTTGAACTTTTACTAAAGGAGAGCGGGCATCCCTCTTTAACTGTAATGCTATCAGAATAGTTTTTCACTATGTTTTTTTTGTTACACAGCTCATAGCTATAGGGCAGTTTCTTTCACGGTGTAAATGATAACAGGATTAGAATGTAGAAATGTGACAGTACACACAGAGCGCAGTAAAATGCACAAGTGTTCATTTAACTCTCAGAGTTATTTGTGACCGTAGGTCGCAGATTAGTATGTAAACGGTCTGTACGGTATGTAAACTTGTCCGTTTGTGTGTATCTTTGTCTGTCACGCCTGACACTGTAGTTCTATGGGTTTATCGCTCTGATATCATGCTCTAATGTCACCAGGGGAGCCACTCTTAAAGGAGACATCCAGACCAAAACACATATAGGGTTAAATCTGCCTTTTATCATACCCCTTCATACCTGCTTTAGTCGATTTTATTCATAGCTGCCCCTGTTGCTAGATTTCGGCTGCCCCTGTTGCTAGATTTCGCGGGCTCTCTCATAACTAACACAGTGGATTGTCCTTAGGCTAGTGCGGTTATTTCTTTAGCTTCAAAGTTAGTATTTTTTGATTGGATTGTGTTTACACAACGTCCTGAGACCAACCAAACCGCTGTTTTGACCTCACAGGCACCCTTACTTGTCAAACGGCTTCTGCTCTGCACCAGAGCAGTAGCGGTGCAGATAAATGCATTTTTGCACTAAAATACTTCACAAGTGGAAAGAAACCTAAAACTTTTCACAAGTACTCCTTAGGGGTTGTTCCTATGATAAAACACGTTAGACACTGAAAAATCAAAATGGCTGCCATGTTTCCAAGATGGCTGCCTCTGAATAGCACGCCAGCCAGTTAATGTCTGATTTTCATAATATTAGAGTTGTTTTGTAGGTTTTAAAACATCCTGAGTTCATTTATTACACTTTTAAAGCAGCCAGAATAACCTTTCTGACTTTTGGTTGGGGTCTTTCCTCATCTGGGACCCCCCAAACAGACCCCTGAGCCTATCTCAGTAATCGCTTTGCTCCTGCTCCAGAGCAATGTTAGATTAGATCATAACTGAAGCATTAAAGTTGTTGTAACTGGGCTCTGAAAGCAAAAATGAGTAGTAGCAAATACCCAGGGGTCTTCCACAGGGGGTCCAGGACCCCTAGGGGATCCTCAGAGTTACTACAGGGGGCCTGCCGAATCTTGATGGGGACGTTTTCTTTTCTCTTTCTCTCTCTTTTATTTTTATTTTATTTTTTTTACATTTGAAACTGTTTTTATTAGTATTCTCAGTATTATTTATAACATGAGTGTGTTAGACAGACAGGTTCACAGGTGTTACTGCAGGGATTGCAAGAATTAAGGTATTGCAACTTCTCACTTTGGGCGCGCAGTCTAACATGTCCATTTATTGTACTGCACTCACACTGACAACACAATACACACACCTCTTTGTTATCGTCACCCCAAAACCCGCACCCTATATCCTCTTAAAGTAAAGGTCAATTGTACCCAAAGAAATTCACTACTATACATGTCCTCCCTAATAGTGTTCACAGTTTCCACTATAGCATTTGCAGGGAGGAGAGTGCAAGGCAGGTTATTGTTTGAGCAGCTGCACTGTCCCTTGTAACCTGCTTGGCAGCCACGTTTGATGAGCTCAAGTACTGCCTTTGCAGCAGGGAGGGCAAGAAACCTGACTGGAACATACCCTCCACTCTCTGAATTCCATCTATTTTTTTCAATTGATGGAAGCTCAGGGCAATTTGTCAGGTATGACAAAGTAGGCATCATAATACGATACCTTCATCAAGGGACATGATTTTGAAGAAGTGCAAACACATGAAGAGGCTGATACCCCGATTCTTTATCAAGTCCTTGCCTCCGGTACAAAAAAAGGAAATTTATATATTCGAGTGAGTTCAAGTTATTGGATGTAACAAATGTCTAGGGTTCCTTTGCGTACATAGTTTTTCAGGTGCTGACTGGGGAAGAACATTTGTTGGAATCACCAAAAATACATGGGTCAATGTCTACTTGATGATGATGATGATGACCAAGCCATTAACCGCTTCAAAGACCTTGGCAAGGTCATTGGCCATTCCTCCTGAGCTTATAAATGTTGAGCTTCCATCAACATTGCAGTCGGAACATTTTGCATGCCATGTTTACAGTTCAAAAGGTCCAACAACCCTGGGATTACTCAGATGGGAACTATTTCTGTCAAAGAACTTGGAGGGTGAGATGCTACCTCCAACTCGTGCTGCACTGCTATCACATTACCTCTGTGCCAACTCCGTCACAATGCAGGATAAATCATACCTGACAAATTGCCCTGTGCTTCCACCAATCGAAGAAAATAGATGGAATTCAGAGAGTGGAGGGTATATTCCAGTCAGGTTTCTTGCTCTCCCTGCTCCAAAGGCAGTACTTGAGCTCATCAAATGTGTCTGCAAAGCAGGTTGTAAGGGACGGTGCAGCTGCTCAAATAACCTGCCTTTCACTCTATGCTATGGTGGAGACTGTGTCAACACTATTAGGTTGGACATTGAAGATGATGATGATGAAGACAAATATATCCTGCATGTCTGAAATTACTGTATTGTAGTGAATCTCTTTGGGCGTAATTGACCATGGGCTCTATAAGAGGATAAGGTGAGGGTTTTGGGGTGAGTGTGTGTGTGTGTGTGTGTGTGTGTGTGTGTGTGTGTGTGTGTGTGTGTGTGTGTGTGTATGTGTGTGTGTGTGTGTGTGTGTGTGTGTGGTCAGTGTGAGTGCAGTGCAATAAATGCGCTCAAAGTGAAAAGTTGCAATACCTTCATTATTGCAATCCCTGCAGTAACAGCTGTCAACCATAACTGTTTAACACAAAAACATTATAAATAATACTGAGAATACTAATAAACCATCAAAGAACAATACATAAAACCAGGATACATAAAAACATTCGAAGTTTCAAATAAAAAAAATAAAAAAATTAAAAAAGATCTCATCGAGATTTGGCAGGCCCCCTGTAGTAGCTCTGAGGACCCCCCCAGGGGTCCCGGACCCCCCGTGGAAGACCTCTGTTATTTGCTACTATTCATTTTTGATTTCAGAGCATATTTCAGATCTAATTTAACATTGTTCTGGAGCAGGAGCAGAGTGATTACTGAAATAGGCTCAGGGGTCTGTCTGGGGGGTCCCAGGTGAGGAAAGACCCCAACCAAAAGTCAGAAAGGTTATTCTGGCTGCTCTAAAAGTGTAATAAATGAACTCAGGATGTTTTAAAACCTGCAAAACAACTCTGATATTATGAAAATTCGATTAACTGGCTGGCGTACTGTAAAACATTTCCGAAAAGGCGTCCATCTTTAAAACTGGTGGCCATTTTGAAAATTAAGTGTCTAATGTGATTTTTCTAAAGAATGACCCAAGAGGTACACTCTGTCAAATTTTGGTGCTTCTTTCCAGAACTGAAGTATTGTTCTCCTTAACTGCCCCGCTACAGGGAGAGGAGAGGCTAGAAAGGGAGGGGAGGGAGGGGTCTGTTTGACAAGCAAGGGTGCCTGTGAGGTCAAAACAGCGGTTTGGTTGGTCTCAGGACGTTGTGTAAACACAATCCAATCAAAAAATACTAACTTTGAAGCTAAAGAAATAACCGCACTAGCCTAAGGACAATCCACTGTGTTAGTTATGAGAGAGCCCGCGAAATCTAGCAACAGGGGCAGCCGAAATCTAGCAACAGGGGCAGCTATGAAAAAAATCGACTAAAGCAGGTATGAAGGGGTATGATAAAAGGCAGATTTAACCCTATATGTGTTTTGGTCTGGATGTCTCCTTTAACAGAATGGGTTTGCCGCTCTGACATCACACTCTGGCTTCACTGTGATGTCACACTAACAGAATCCCTAGCTTTTATGCCCATATATGGATTTCCCTGTTGTCATCGACCACATACCACACTAACAGAATCCATATATGGCCAAGACAGATGGCCAAGACAGCCCATACAGTAGCTGGCTGGTTCTACAGACATGTATGGGAATAAAAGGGTATGATGTCAGATGTCATAGACATCATAGGACTTTCACATAACGAATAACTGAGTAAGCATGTTTTGGCTCTCACAGCACATCTCCATAATACAGTACATGGATCTCCATATATGGGTACCAGGGGTCTCCATATATGGGTAACTGGTCTGATATACATCACTGGCCAGATGGCCAAGAATTGGCGCGACCTGAGGTGTCTTACTAGTAATTATAATGCCTTTATTAATACCATGTGCACCAAGCTGATGGCTGCTCAGATGGCTATATTGAGCAATTTGGGGTTAAGTGTCTTCATGGACACCTCGATACATAGCCGGGGCTGGGAATCAAACCTAGGGCATTTTGTTTCCCTGACTCCCTTCCCATTCAGCTATGGCTGCCCTTAACAAAGGCTTAAATGAACACTGATGCATTTAATGTGTATATCATTGGCTGAATTCAAACTGATGTCATGACAGTTCAAGGATCATTTTACAAATACATTCTATGTCCAAAAAGCTTCTGCCTTTCTGGAATCAAGAGCACCAGTTGTTTCCCCCCAATAATTATATTCTTGTAGCATTGACATTTTACAATCCATCCATCATCAGTGGTTTTGGCTATGGTCCCCGGGCCATAAATATGCAAATACAAGACAATGCCAGTCTCCAGTTAAAATAAAAAAGTTGGAAATGTGTCCCTTCAGTAGAATGCCAACGATATATCACTTCACTCCAGATATGCAAGGTGCCCTGGAGGCTGTGGAGAGACTGCAGACCAGACTGAAGGAGAGAGGCGAGGTCCCTACACAGGAGAAACTCTCTCTTCTAAAGAGTGTTCTGGAGAGTCCCCTTTTCCATCACATACTGGCCATGCAGCAGGAGCAACAAGAGCCCTCACCCAAGGTGTGTGTTTATACCAGGGGTTCTCAAAACTTTTTTTAGGCCGTGACCCCCAAAATAAACATATTTGCACTGGGGATCCCCACCCTGAAAAGCACTTAAATTACATTTAATGTGACTCGGTTCCACAGATGAATATTGTGAAAATAGCAGATCTACATGCTCACAACGCTTCACATTGCGAGGCGTTGTGAGCATGTAGAGCGGCTATTTTCACAATGTTCGCCTCTTGCTTACTTAATATTTGACAGTTTGGCCACTTTGGTATTAAAACTTGAAAGTCCTTAAATTGTCACTTTATAAATGTGCAGATACCCTGTATACACTAATGTAGGTTTGTTTACCGTTGAGTGAGACATTTTTTTTTACATTAAGCTAATCATCTGGGGACCCCACAAAATAATTTGTCCGACCCCAATTTGAGAACCACTGGTCTATACTAGACACATATACTAGACTCTAGTATGTGTGTTTAGTATGTATGTGTGCACATGCATGTGTTTGCGTGTGTGTGTTTGTACTAGTGATGGAAGGTGGGGAGTATGAGTGCTTGTGGTTGAGGGTGTTGGTGGTATATGATTCCTAATACTAAATTCAGGATATGAACTAAAGTAGGTGAATAATCAGCGTACGTACTGTAAGGTTACCACTAAAGCTATCGGGTGACTATTGGCGTGGGCATTCTCGCTTGGATCAGCAGGGATCGCGCCGCGATCATTGTTGTGTTGTCCTCCTGCGCGTAGCTTGGAAAGAAAGCTGACCACGATCCAGTTCTTGCCGCCTGCGTGCACGAAACGAGTGTGAGACTCCACGGCTCAACTGAAAGGACCGGTCCCATCCTAATTTACAGTACACTTTAAGACAGAATAAGACATAATAAAGCCATAATAAGAAACAATGTGTTTGTTATTAGACAGAAACAAAGACAGAATAGCAGAAAGAGCGAATACATTCTCTGGCACCGACCGTCAGTTGGACCGTCAGTCGTGCTGCATCGCCGGCGATAGGACCGGCAGCCACGGAACTGTAGGTAGGACTGGCATCGCTGGTAACTGCCGCAGCAGCCACCATCGCACGGACCGGCAGTTTACCGCGACGGGACCTGCCGGTCAGTGCGGCGGCCACCGGTCCTACTGCCGGTCCTATATCTGCAGTTCCGCGGCATGTGACGGTGCCAGAGAATGTATCTGCTCTTTCTGCTATTCTGTCTTTGTTTCTGTATAATAAAACATATTAGTTCTAATTACCAACACATTATTTCTTATTATGGCTTTATTATGTCTTATTATGTCTTAAAGTGTACTGTAAAAGAAGAAGAGAGTGGGAGGGTGGGAGAGGGTGAGAGAGGAAGCTGGAAATGCAGTTTATTAGGTTAAAGCTGCAATCTGTGAAATGACATTTTTTTTGGCTGTGTACGATAGTTTTCTTTTAAAAGCGATAATGTTAAGCCTCCGGTAAGATAATTTCAAATTCCCATCTGCCAACACTGGACAGCAGGGCCAACATCTCTCAATGGAAGAGTAGGGAGAACACCTCCAACCACTGCAGATATGCTAGTTAATGAATTAGAATTAATTGGTTAGAATTGGTTAAAATAACATAATATTCATTTAAATAATTTCTGCATTGCCGCTTTAAATCTAAATGAATAATCATGC
This sequence comes from Nannobrachium achirus, assembly GCF_963921795.1. Classification (NCBI taxonomy): domain Eukaryota; kingdom Metazoa; phylum Chordata; class Actinopteri; order Myctophiformes; family Myctophidae; genus Nannobrachium; species Nannobrachium achirus. The sequence continues at coordinate 45,000,711 of NC_137812.1, forward strand.
AGATGGACGTTTATGTTTGTGTGTGTTTGTTTGTGTTATTGTTTGCATTTGCATCTGTCTGACATCTTGTTGGGTCATATTTATGTTGGCTTTAATTAGCGACCTTGTTTCGCTCAGACATGGTTTTGCTCTAGCAGATGTTTGTTTCTGCTAGCATGTGCTGTTGTATGTAATTCACTTACATGACAGTTGTATGTAATTTACTTACATGACAGCACAATGTTAGGTTAAGCTTAAGATATACAGTCTAATCTACACACTACCACTATCACATTAACTGTGTGCACTAGACCCGCAGTTTTAATCATTGCATTCCAGGAAACTTGGCACTGGATCATGAAAGTAAAATGAAAGTTAAATGAAAGTATATGGCTTGAAAAGGGTTGCATGCATATTAGAGATAGGCTTCTAAAAGATCCTCATCAATCCTTGTAAGCATAATACTGTACAGTACACAGAAGACAAGGACGGGCTTTGTGTTTCTATAACAGAAGCAATGCAGTGCAATTGGGCTTTATCTCAGATACTCACCTTTTTTGTTTCTTTGCGTTCCACGTTCCCCAACGCTCGCCATCCCAGCCCTATTCTATACTTATCTGTCTGTTCTCGTCTTAACGCATTACCTTTTCTTCTCCCTCCCTTCGAAATGTTGTTTTCATCTCTGCATACACACAATCCCTTCCCCTGCCAACAACGTCTCTCCTTCGCATGACTGAGCCTGATTTTGAGATTTTGAGGTGGAATGGGTTTGCTCAGGAAACTCTCAGAAATGTGCCCTTTCATGACTTTTCCTTAACATACAAGCCAAGACTTTGTTTTTTTCTACCATTTGAGACGTTTTGTAAATATGAAATAAATATGTTTGAGTGTTTCCTGAGCAATCTAATTCTGTTTCTAAATCTAAAAAAAAAGGTCAAAATGACCTGTTCAGTCATGCGTGTGATTTAACCTCCTCCATTTCTCCATTTCTCCAATTCTCTGACTCCTGTTTCTCCTTTTTTACAACCAATGTCGTCTTCTCAATCTGATGATGTGTGATGTAGAACTCATCCGTCCCTCTGTCTGTGGACCACAAGGACCACAGTGGAAATAAGCTCTCAAGCATTATTGTGTCCTTTTGTACAATGTACAGATATGTTTATGCATATTCATATTGTCAATAAAGAGATCAAGCAATGTACTGTAAATCAATCAATCAATCCCCTCCTCTCCCATCCTCCTATGTTTTTGACATTCCCCAAAAATCTGTCTTTCTCCATTTTACATCCTCTCTGACTCTCTCTCCTACCCCTCCACCTTACACGCTCTTCTCCCTGTCACTTCTTCTTCCAAATTCCCAGGGGAGAGGCATCACCAAATCTCTGTCCTTGAATAATGGCCCATGCCAGAGCATGACGAAAGGCCTGGAGGCTCTAACCCACAGTGACTCCTACATGTCGGCCGTGGAGAACAGAAGGCCCAGTTCCGCCAGGGACATCCACAAGGACAGCAGCATCTCCTCAATGAGCTCACAGGACCTGACCTGCCCCGACTTCTACCCAGACAATGGCGCTCCCGTTGAGTCTCAGGTACCCAGATGGCATTCATCACAGTGCAAGCCAGGAAAGTTAGGACTGGACAAGATGCATCTTGGGGAAGAATCTTTTGAAAAATATCTGAATCTTCTAGGTATGAGAGTTACACAGTAGTACTTTCATCGCCATTGAAGATGTTAACTAAGGATGTTCCGTAGGGAAACTGAAGATGTCCAATGTTAAATGGAAGATGAAACTTTAAAGCTGCAATCCATAGAATTTATGTCCTCCCTGGGATTCGAACACAGGTCCCCTGTGCAGGAGACAAAAGTTATGCCAGTGAGCAAAGATGCCCACATAGGTGTAGATTGAATGTTATATTGTTCTTTGAGTGTCAGGAAATACCACTTGTCAACCAGTAATTTTTCAATGGAAGAGCAGAGTGACCACCTCCAACCACTGCAGATGTGGTAGGTCCATATGAAGCACTTTAAAATGTCACACTCCCTTGAGTTTGAGTCATTCATAATTTGGCCCCAGTCACTAGCAGTAGCCTTTCTTTCCTTGTTTCTTTGCTTCTTTTCAATCCATACTGTACATGAAATTGAAATTAATTAGCTAGAAGCTCATTTCCATCCGTATTCTTTTCATATTAACATGTAAAAAGATCGCTTCACAGCCAAACCTGTTTGCCTGTTTGGCAAGGAGGGGTCTTATAATGCAACACCGCTTCAGTAGTTGCACATTTGTCCAGGGCTAATTTCCACATTGTTCAGATGCAAATATTATGTCAACGATACCTTTGAAACGTGGCTGCAGATAGATCATGCAAGGTTTCTGAATTGGTTGTGATTTGCTGGATGCTGGACATTTTTAAGTGTCTCCACTATATAGTGTATTAATACAGATTGGTTAACCTCATGCATCATATTCTGGGGCAAACATTTGGTTTTGGTATGGTTTTGGTATATTCACTCAAATAAATCTGGATTGCAGCTTTAAAACAGCATTCATTTCAGATCTCAACAAACATGCTAATCCATCTTTAGGTTGAACTTGGGAGGATATGATATGTGATGATACGCTTAACATTACTGTAAGGATTAGATTTGGTCTGTAACATTTTCTTCTTCTTTTTCTCCCCGATCAGTACTGCACTCCACCTCGAATCTCCCGAACCCTGTCGATGGGGAGAAACCTTGCAGCTATTGCACACGAGGTAAGCTTCCATGTAAGGTCTTTGATCATAGAATTATGTGGGATTTACAGGATAGCGTGGGATTTATGTCTGTTTGTGTTTATATATAGTAGTTAATCATTTATGGCTTTAATTTCTCTCTCTCTCTCTCTCTCTCTCTCTCTCTCTCTCTCTCTCTCTCTCTCTCTCTCTCTCTCTCTCTCTCTCTCTCTCTCTCTCCCTCCCCATGCCTACATGTCATCTCTGTCCTCTATTGTCTCAGAGGCGGCATATAGAGATGATAGACTTGATAAATGAAGGGGAGGGTCTTGGTTTTGGTATCATAGGGGGGAAGAGCACAGGGGTGATGGTCAAGACCATCGTTCCAGGAGGAGTTGCTGGACGGGTACGTTCACCTGCCAATCAACCAATTATAAATGATGAATAAACAACAAGCAACCGTAAGATTAATTTGCCTGAAAATATATTTATTTGAACTGTTGTTTATGTCATGAGTTCATTCACACAGAATGCAAATATGTCTTGGTGACAAAGCGACATCATTTTGCATGCATGGCATCAATAATATGAATAGTTTTATGTAAAAAAGTAGCCAGTGAGTATTTTGCATTTTCACATTGTTTATTCGCCAAAACCCGGTGGTGTGTGAGGGCCTTTAGACCGTAATAAGTTATTCAATCATCGGAAATGTACAGTAAAGGTGATCTTAATGTTAGATTGATTGGTTTATTTATCTCATTGAAAGTGGAGGAGCTAAATTTAGATGAGCGATTTTCCCCATCATATTGTTGAAATATGGCACCACAGGACAAGCGCCTTCGCAGTGGAGACCATATCCTGCAGATTGGAGACACCGACCTCGGGGGCATGAACAGCGAGCAGGTGGCCCAGGTAAGGAGGATCAATTTATCGACATGTACAGTGGTAGATGGTGGGGGAGGGTATACTATATGCTGTCCTGCGTAGTTCTGAGTACAGTAGGCATCATTCCTAGTCACTGTATATATTATATCGTTGCTGTCGGGTGGAAACCTTGTATGTCCACAACCGTTCCTTTTTTATTATTATTTTTAAAACAATTTATAATAGTGAAAACACTGAGCTCACAGCGCATCGCGATGTGACGCGTTGTGAGCTTGTAGATCTGCTGTTTTCACTACTTATGCATGATGAAGTATGGCATTAATTTATGAAAAACACAAGGTTTCTACCAGACAGCAACAATATCACCCTATATGCGGTGGGTTTCCATGGCAGCTGTCGCTAATGGGTTCTATTTCCACTGCCATTCGTACTCTTTTCTTTTTCCATGCGTGAATACCTGTCCCAGGTTTTGCGAAACGCTGGCAGCAAGGTACAACTGCTCATTGCCAGAGATGTTGTGAAGGACAGCCATCTTTCCTCATCCATTCTGAGCCAGGACAGCAAGGACAGCCAGGTGCATGGTCTCTTTGTGTGTGTGCGTGCATGTGTGTGTGTGTGTGTGTGTGTGTGTGTGTGTGTGTGTGTGTGTGTGTGTGTGTGTGTGTGTGTGCGTGCGTGCGTGCGTGCGTGCGTGCGTGCGTGCGTGCCTGTGATAGAAAGACAGAGAGAGAGAGCCCTACTGTAACAGCATCCAAGCAGATTGATACTGTAGCATGTAGATCACTATGTTATGTTACCTGTGTAATACAGGCTATTGTATGTACATTATTATTTGTTCTACACAGGAGGCAGAATTCCTTATTCTTATCTGTGCTGTTTTTCAGACCAGTGACACAGACGATGACTATGAGTTCAGTGTGCAGTTCACCAAAAACTCCCAGGGACTTGGATTTGCCACCACCAGCTACATTGGGGATCTGAACTCAGGTAATATTGTCTAATCTGGGAGGGGGGGGGGGGGGGGGGTGAGTTACATGTCAGCCAATGGTCAGTTGTACGTTTGTGTTTACAGTTTACAGTTTAGGTATTTAGCAGACACTTTTAATCCAAAGCGATTTACAATAACAAATGCATATGAATATCAATCTAAAGAACCAATATAATCCAGCCGATCCCCGTGTTATCCTCCCTTGGGATGGGTCTGTTATCACCCCTGTCATGCCTTGGCCAAGGCTCAGTAGTCAGACTACCAACTACCAGGAGCTGGTAGTTCCGATATCACCCATAGACTTGTCATTGCAATGCGCATGCGCCAACGCACGTTCTCTGGAATAACGTACTGGTGGCTCCCTGTGAGAATCGAACCCGGGTCTGAGTTTCACTAGTCCCATGCTCTACCAACTGAGCTAACGAGACGGTTGGAAATCACTCGTTCTTTTGTCTGCTCTTATTTTTGACAACGTGGATACTCCTTTATTTGAGCAGTCCCCTGGTCAAAATTTACTATTCTGTCCATAACGGCACATAATTCGGTAACGCCGCTGAGTCGGCTCAGGCGCCGTTCGCACCGCTCGTCGCGGCGACTCGGCTTCGCTATCGCTCGCCTCGGCGGCTCCTCACGGGGCTCATCAGCGCCTGAGACGGCGCGGCTCCGTCGTCTATAGTGGCGTGAACGGTAGCGTCGGGTGGCTGATGTCACTGGGCGCGGTATCGAATCTCGCTTCGGGAGCAACTTTTTTTTTCTTTCTTCTCGGCTGATATTAAGGTTGATATTGGGACTACCCAGCTACTGGTAGCTGGTAGTCTGACTACTGAGCCTTCTCTAAGGTATGACAATTTTGATAACAGTCCCATAGCAAGGATATGATAACACGTGTATCAGGTGCATAATCAGTAAAGAAAAAAGGATTCTAACATTTATTTTGGTTTATATTTGGTTTGTATGCAAAGCTGAAGCATGTTCTCCTCCTCAGAGTATAGTGCTGGTGTGATGGTTAAGAGCATCGTTAAAGGCAGTGCTGTGGACCAGGACGGACACATCCATATTGGAGACATCATACTGACTGTGAGTTCCAACTTAACTCATTGACTGCTCTATCCCGAGTTTTTCCTGAGTTATTCCTGTTGTTATGGGCCGCCACGGCCAGAGTTTCCCGAGTTGGGTCCGAAATTGCATTGACCAACCCCATCTTTCAAACATGGCAGCCATGTTTGTTTACATATGAAGAAAACATAGTGGCTGCTATCTCATAAATGCCTGAACGGATTTCCAAGCGTATTTTTTTGTTTGAAAGCTGTGAACGGCGTACGTTAAAAACAAAATAGCGGCAGTTCAGCTTATAAGTAGCCATTTTTAAGCCCACCCCTCCCCCCCAAAAAATCGATAAGTGTCTCGCGAGCCATTTTCACACAGCCAATCACTGCAGCGACCCTCGCCCATAGAGCATAGCAGTGGGCGTGGTTTACTGGTGCCAACAAAAAATCCCCCTGTATCCCTGATGTCATTAGTATGTGCCCATATATATCGGCATGCCCATATATGGATACCGGTATATTGTTTGGATCAGTGGTTCTGGACAACTGGATATCCATATGGCCATATATGGACATATTGAGATCTGTTTATCTTCCTGTCTACCTGTGTCCCTTTTATGCCCATATATGGATATCCTTGATGTCATTAGTATGCCCATACCCTTTATATTTGCATGCAGGCATATTGGTTGGATTGGCGGTTCTGGACAACCGCATATCCGAACACCACTCTCCCTCAAGTCTCCTTGAAGTCAGTTGGTCCCGTAAATGCACATGAGTCGGACTGAGTCAGAGTCAGAGTGACGTTAGAGGTGGTGCCATAGTTTTGTACTTTTTCAGTTTTTCATATGTCTATGAGGTTCACAGTAATTTATTGCACCCTCTGGTGTGGTTGTTATGAGCAATTATGTATTCTCTCTGTATTTGAGGTTTCTACCTGGAGGCTGCCACCTTGTGGGTCAAAAGTGCCGGTCCAAAAACACAGATACAATTACATCATAGAATCAACCCCTCCCCTTTTACCAATCACCCAACACTGCGGGTGTGGCTAACTTCAGCTGGGTCACCACCCACCATGACAACCAGTCATACTTAATGAACTGGTGGGTGTGGCCACATAAAAAACTATTTTTTACTCTTTCTGTACACTTTTTTGGAAATATTCTTCCTCCTAGTATAATCATAATAGCTGATATTCATGTTTAGAGGGGGGGGGGGGGGGGGGGGGGAAATCACGGCACCTCGTCTTTAAGCCAATTTGAATATATAGGATACTTCCAAGTACAAAAGTAGTTTGATGTTCACTTTAACAGATTTCAAGCAGTTATTACATGCAGAGATAATCGGCTGCGATCCATCTTTCACTCTTCATGACTTTCACTGTGACTTTCACCAGGCATTTCCTGCTCATGCAGATTGTTCATGCTGCGTTCGTTTATGGCCGGAGGTGGTTCTGTTTTGTCATGACATGCACGTAGTGGTGTCTACTTTTGAGGGGACAGATATAGAGTACAAACATCCATAAGGACCAACCCTGTTCTAACAAAAACTTTATCTCCTCTCTGAAGGAAAGTACCTGGTTAGTTGACTCGGCTTTGAAATGTGCTCTCTGCCAAATCGATTTTAATATCCCAGAAATGTGCACGGGTTGCAACTTTGACTAGTTTCATCCAAACCAATTAGAGATTTCTTTTTTTTAGCTGATGGAGAATTACCGTGGCTATTTTCTCCTTCTTCCTCCTCTGTCAGCTGCTTTATAGGTCCTTCTTTATTTTTTGAAAGAATATATTTTCTTTCATTACGACTGATCCCTCCTTGCCTTCTCCTCATCACTCCCTTCCTCCCTCCCTCCCTCCCTCCCTCCCTCCCTCCTTCCTTCCTTCCTTCCTTCCTTCCTTCCTTCCTTCCTTCCTTCCTTCCTTCCTTCCTTCCTCCCTCCCTCCCTCCCTCCCTCCCATCCTTCCTTCCTTCCTTCCTTCCTTCCTTCCTTCCTTCCTTCCCTGCCCTCTCCGCTCCACCTCTCCGCATCATGTCTCCCCTCTCCTCCCCTCCTCCTCCTCTGACAGGTCTCCTCAACCCCGCAACCCCTCATTCCCTCTACATGTCTCTCTAAAACCCTATACCAGAATTCAAGGTTAAAAGAATTCACATTTCACCAGCTTATCTTTCTGTCCGGGGGAAGAAGCTATTTAGCGATCTAATGCCAGTGGCTTCTGAGGCTATACGAAGCTTTTGGCACAAACACAACACATAGCGAAAATAGAAGATCTCTAGACGCTCACAACACGTCTCATTGCATCATGTGTTGTGAACTTGTAAACCTGCTATTTTCTGAATTTTCGACATTTCGCTGCGAGGCGTTGTGAGCATGTAGATCGGCTATTTTCACAATGTCAAGTGTGTTTCAAGTGCAGCTAAACTTAGCATGTTAGTAAACATGCCACAATTAACAATAATGCATTGCACCTGTGCAGCTGACCTACGGAACCTGGGAATATACCATTTTGTCAAGCTGGGGAGAATACAAGTGTGGAGAATATAATTATAATACCTTGTTAAAGTGACCATTATGTTAAATTTTGCATTTGTAGTTATTTTACTGTAATTAAAAGTAACTTTTATTTCCCCCCCTGGAGCCAGGGTATGGCAGCTGCATACCCCTGTCATACCCAATTGACGCCCTCACCTCACCCTCTTCCTCCCCGTCCCCCAGGTGGACGGGGTGAGCCTGCAGGGCTGCAGTGAGCAGCGGGCCATGGAGGTGTTGAGGAGGACAGAGTCCACGGTGAGGCTGAGGCTGCTGAGGAAGGCCGTTCATCTGAGCCACATCCTGCCCCCGGCACCGCCCCTGCAGCGCTTCAGGCACTCCCACAGCCTGGGCAGCCTGGGCAGGCTTAACAGCATCCAGGAGACAGGTATATATATACTGTCAGTGTGGGGCAGAGGTTTGCAAAAGAGGTGGGGGAATCGGGGGGGAAGTGTGGGAGTTGGACAGTAGAACAGGGGTTTTCAAAGTGGGTGACGGCCGGGCCACCCTGGGGTGCTGCGACGGCAGTCCAGGTGTGCAGCGAGATCATTTGATAATATTTGGAATTTATTTGGACACTTAAAAAATATTTAGTATAATTTTAAACTTGAATTACAAAGTTATATTCAGTCAGTTCTAACCAAAATGGCTATGGCAACATAATCACTAAAATATCATCACTGTCAGGCAGAAACCTCTATCGCACAAAACTAGTGAAAACAGCCGATCTACAAGCACGGAAAATATTTATGGGGTGCCCTGAGACAAAAAAGTTTGGGAACCCCTCCAGTAGAAGAAAAAAGGGCAAAAAAGAAAAATTATAATAAAAATATATCATAAAAGAAAATAGTGGATAAAGGATATAGCTGATCTGCAGGCTAATGTCACGCTGCGACCGTTTGTAGATAGTCTATTTTAGCTTATTTTCTTTTTTTGTTGCCATTTCACCACAGCCAGACGCTATATGACTATCTTGGCCAGCAGTGGTTCTCAATGTGCAGTCCGCTTGAAGGGGTGCTAGGGACACTTCATTGTTTTTGCAACTGAAATGTGTGTGTGTGTGTGTGTGTGTGTGTGTGTGCGTGCGTGCGTGCGTGCGTGCGTGCGTGCGTGCGTGCGTGCGTGTGTACGTGCGTACATGCGTGTGTGCCCTGCCCATGTCCAAACATCTCTCTCCCATCACCCAGGACTCCGCTCTCTGTGTGAGATGGCCCGGCGAGCAGCCTACGCCAGCAGACGACCGCGGCACAACGCCAGCAACGGTAACCCTTCTTGCACTTCACTGCACTGCCGTCTGGGACCAGACCACCAGGGATTCACTCTCCATTGGCTCCTTTGGCTCAGAGCACATGGTTTCTACCAGGATGCGCCAAAAGATCTACAAGCTTACAGCGGGTCGGGAGTCGACGCTGTGGGCTTATAGATCGGCTCTTTCTGACGTGTTAATGTGGCAGTCAAGCATAGTAGTTTGACGGGGAGTCTATTTATAGCCCTGAACAGTGGTGTGTTTATGCAGCTCAGTGCAGATGATGGCTCTCTCACCACGCCTGCATGCAGGGCTTTATTTAGATAAGGATGTTTGGGCCTGATTAGAGAGCACTTCATAATGAGCCCCAATGGCAGCGAGACGTTTTAGATGTGTGAGAAAGCATCACAGATGGGTTCTCACAAATCTAAGATGAGTTTGTATTGTGTGTCTGTGTGTATTCAGGCCCCGGTTTGGCCAGGAGGAGATAATAGTGTTCTTCCCAGCTGAGGCTCGATTTTCATTTGGGACTTATTTGTTTTAGATTGGTGTTATGAATGTGTTGAGTGTGTTGAGTGTGTGTGTGTGTGTGTGTGTGTGTGTGTGTGTGTGTGTGTGTGTGTGTGTGTGTGTGTGTGTGTGTGTGTTGTGTGTGTGTGTGTGTGTGAGTGTGTGTGTGTGCATGTGTGTGTGCGTTTGTGTGACTGTGCGTGCGTGTAATGTGTATTACTATCCACATGGGGATAAAACATCCTCTCAAGGATATTAAAGCAAACATACTGTATGTGACTTGTGGGGAAAGAAGTATGAATTACTTTTAGAACTGATGTTACAACGACTAAAAGATTCAGGTTGGGCTCAGGGTTAGGTTTTTATTTATTTCTGGGTTTAGGTTTAGGATTAGGGCTAAGTGTTAGGGTTTAAATTGCTTTTTGTTGAAAATGCCCCCCCCCAAAAATGAAAGAATTGCTTTTGAGGTCACTATGTTGATATTAATACATGTGCACGTGTGTGTGTGTGTGTGTGTGTGTGTGTGTGTGTGTGTGTGTGTGTGTGTGTGTGTGTGTGTGTGTGTGTGTGTGTGTGTGTGTGTGTGTGTGTGTGTGTGTGTGTGTGTGGCTAAACTAGGTTAGGATCACCGATTCAACATACGTACCTGTCAACTGCATGCAGGCATTAAAACAAAAAAATATGCTTTTCATGCCTCCATGTTTGTAGTTTGTGTGAGTCATGAGTGATGAATAAAACCTGCCTGATCCTTGTTGTCCTGGTCGCTGACCGTGTTTCATCTTCACAGGAGTAAAGTTGACGCCGGCTGAGGAGGAGGACGTGAGGAAGAGGTGGCAACATGCTGTCGGGCCTCGATACAAAGTTGTTGTATGTCTGTTAAATGCAATGTCAATGCAGTAGAACAGTGGTTCCCAAACAGTGACCACATATTTATGGGTTAGGCTCGAGTAAAAATCTAATTTTCTTTTCCTGCATTAAATATATATATATATATATATATATATATATATATATATATATATAATTTCTTTTAAAGAATTTCCAAATTTTTACAACAAACAAACCAACAAATCTAAGAAATTCCACGAATTAAAAATAATGAAACGTATGAAAATAGCCGATCTATAAGCTCACGATGCGTTGCAAAGCGACACGTTATGAGCTTGTAGATCTGCTATTTTCACTAGCTTGGGTCCCGGGAAAACGTCTAATCTCTCTTTTGGGCCTTGAGCTAAAACATTTGGGAACCACTGCAGTAGAACATTATTATCACATGTATCAATCAATCAATCAAGCATTAGTTATCTAAATATTTCCTACTATTAATTAATATGTAACTAACACTTTAATCTTTATATTAATTGCCGTTACCAGATGCAAAATACTCATAAACTTTATGTTTATGTTTATTCAGCTTTCAGCATGATCACAGATGTTTAAAAAAGACAGGTGCCATTAAAAACACTGAATTATTTTGCTGATTACAATACAAAATTTCAAATATAAACTTCTGTCTGTCTCGCTTTCTCTCACTGACCTACTCACTTACATCATTATGTCCTTTATGTCAACTCATTAAATGTGTCTTCCCTTCGCTCCCACCACTACCCGCTCTAGGTGTGCCAGTTGGAGCGAGTCAGTGAGACAAGTGGCCTGGGCATCAGTCTGGAAGCCAGGGCTGGACGCCACTACCTGTTCTCCGTTTTGCCTGAGGGTACCGTGGGACAGAGCGGCAAGATCTTTGCTGGGGATGAGATGCTGGAGGTGATCATGTTGAGAGAGCGATCAGCCAATCAATCGATCAATCAATCAATCAATCAATCATTTAGCCATTCAGTCGGATATTTCATTATTATCTATGCCAGGCCAAAGGCTGGAGATAGTTGTTTGGCCCCCTGGTGTGTTTGTCTGTCTGTCTGTCAAACAGCTTTTTGACATTCCATAACATTTGAATGTAACTGACTTCTAAAATAATTAGTGGGCGAAGACTATATGCATGAAAATCACTATAAGTCATGAACACAATCCTCCACAGTCCTATAAACCGTGGGGAAACCGCATATTGAGGAGCGTCTATAGAGCGTACCTTCAACAGCACTTCCACTTCTGCCCATAGGGGGTGCCACAAATGCGAAGAGGTCAACTGTGTGTCGTACATTTGCTGTTCGTCCCTGCGGATTCCGCTGGGCCTGACGGCTACTACAGCCCACTAATTGCATTGGGACGATGACACTTTATATCCAGTCGGTTCACAGACTGCCATTTCCCTGGCCTCATCATCAGCCAGCTCTGACTGGGGGATCCTCAGCATGGAGATATACCAGGGACATGCTGGGCCCCTTGTTCAGCCCGGGAAAAAGAGTTGTAGAGGCCCTCATTGCGCGCTATAGAGAGAGATCTCTCTCTATAGCGCTGCTGCTACTCAAAGATTTGCCATTTCAGATCATGACAAGTGACAAGCCAGTGGGCCAATTACATGAGTTATATTTCGTCATTGTCGGGTGGAAACCTTGTCTCAAAACCATTTTAAAAATGATTTAAACTAGTGAAAACAGCCGATCTACAAGCACACGTTGTGTGCTTGTAGATCTGCTGTTTTCACTACTTTTGTGCGACAGCCTTGTACGATGAAGCAGGGCTTTGCTTTGCAAAAAAAATTACAAATTTGAAACTTGGAGATACGAGGTGTTCTGCCCGACCGTGACGATTTACTTTGTTTGCCACCCATCCCCCAAAATGGAACGAAGGCCGGCGTTTTATTTTTATTTTTCCTAATGGCCGGCCTGGCCGGGAATGAAACGGCTGTTCGGGAGTTGTCCCGCTTTTCCCAATGGCCAGCACGTCCCTGAGATATACCCCCCTCCCCTTTCCGCCCTGTGTCTTCTTCCCAGCTGAGCGTGCCTAGAAGGCCTCAGTGGGGACTGGGGAGGTGTCCATGGGGCATTCTCACTAGGTGCCCAAACCACCCCAACGGTCTCCTTTCTATGTAAAGCAGCAGCAGTGGCTCTGCTCCAAGTCTCTCACGGATGACTGAGCTTCTCACCTCATCCCTAAAGGGAGACGTCAGCCACCCTCCTGAGAAAAACCCATTTCAGCCACTTGTATCCCCGATCCTGTTCTTTCGGTCATGACCCACATTTCACGACCATAGCAGAGAGTAGGAAGAGTAGATCGAGAGCTTTGCCTTCTGGCTCAGCTCTCTTTTCATCACAATGGTGCAGTACTGCTGCAATACCATTGCAATGGTACAATACCGCGCCTGCTGCTCCGATTCTCCAGCTAATCTCACGCTTCATCCTCCCCTCACTCGAGACCTCGGATACTTGAGCTCCTTCACTGGGGAAATCCACCCGTTTCCTGCTGAAAACCATGGCCTCGGGTTTACTTTGTTATTTCTCAAAATTGACGTTTGTATTAATTCCCTCATTCCATTAGCTGGTTGCCGTGCTTTGGCAACCCGCTCTATCTACTTTGTTATTTTTATGTCAATTTGGAAATACATGGCTCTGCTTTCATTTACATTCCCCCTCTGATTTGTGTTCCCAGTCTGGCCCTGTAAAAACATAATTGACACAAGGCATTAACGATCAGCATCCTTTATCATAGCTTTTCCTCCATTGGCCTGTTTCCTTTCATAAGAGCACACAATGCCAAAACAACACATGCATCACACACACACACAATGACAGAGGGAGGTAGGGGCATACCTCTGGTGGAGATTTTCCTCAACTGAGCTCACATTTCTATCTGGGATGCAGTGCTATGCATGTAATACGTTAGTGTAATTAAAGTTTTTATAAACATCCATTGTACCCATTGTTCATTTCCAGGTGAATGGGATCCCTCTCATTGGGGAGACACACAAGGAGGTGGTGGACATTCTAAAGGAGCTGCCAGTGTATTTATGCATGGTCTGCTCACGCATCATACCACCCGCACTTCCTGACAGCGACGCGGAAGATGGCGAAGGCGGCCGACTCACTCTGAAAGAGCTGCTGGCTGAATTCAATGAGAAGGTGAATGCATGGATGGATGGAAAAAACAAGAAAGGAAGGGAAGAAAGACTGGATGGATTCATCTAATCAAGCAGTTTACACATTACCTTTCTGTCATTACATAATGGACAGTATCATTTAAAACATAGCTTATAACACTTGAATCCCAGCATCTATATTCCAGGGGAGCATTAGCCAAAAATAGCAGATGTACAAGCTCAGAGCGCGTCGCGTTGCCACCAGTTGTGAGCTTGTAGACTGGCTATTTTTGTTGTATACAGGTGGTCCCCAGCTAAATGTTTTCCCCTTAACTCATAGGAGGTCCACGAAGTTTACTGTACGAGGCACCTGCCTGTGAAGAGAAACACTCCAATTCCCGAAATGCAACGGGGTATCACGTGACCGGGAGGTCCAGTTCCCTCGTAGACAGCAGTGTTATGCTGCTGTACAAAAGTGCATTTACTGTATCTCCAAATCTAACTTTTAAATCACTTTCATGTTTAAAACGCAGCCTTCTCTACCGGCCGTTACAAAAGCACTGATGCCCACGATTGTTATTTTTCTGTTTCGAGTGAAAGAAAATACTATCGCAAAAATGAACAGGACATACTCAGATTACATTTACTCAGATTACTTTTTCCCTGGAGCTCCCAAACAACGTAAAAAAGCGGGTTTCCATTGCAACTGCCGATTAAATCTTGAATAATCCTGGGCACCCGATGTGTTAATCTGATTATTATTATATCCCAAAATGAGGGTGTTCTAAATGCATCCTTAGGTCTGTAACTCTGAGAGTGTACAAATGGACCCTTGCAGGTCCATTTGGTTCCATTTGTACACTCTAAAGAGTTATGGGGGTATGTGGCCTTAATGCATAATAAACTGGGGGGTCCTTGAAATGAAAATATTTGAGAATCACTTCTCTAGACTATAGAGAAGTGAGGTCTAGAGGGTGGCTAAAATATCAGACAATTCAAGCGCTCTTCTATTGTGAACTAATATCCTTTCCTGTGTCCTTCTCTCCCCGCCCTGCTTGTCCCAGTTGGACCGGGGCTGTGTGATTCCCTGCCCCACGGAGGGGGACATCACCAAGCGCGGCGTGGCACTGGCCTCCATGTCGTCCCCTCTGGCCATGTGGGAGAGAGAGTCCCAGGTGGTAGAGCTGGAGAAAGTGGAGTCCGGACTGGGCTTCAGTGTCCTAGACTACCAGGTCAGAGACGTCGCCCCTGGCAGGGGCGTCACAAGGGGGGGGGGGGGGGAAGTGGGACTGAGTTACTAGGGCCCAAGTTGGAGGGACCGTAGTTATTTAATACTTTAACTATTGAAAAATAGCAGATCTACAAGCTCAAAGCGTGGCACCGAGTGCCGCGCTGCGAGCTTGTAGATCTGCTATTTTTGAAAAGTCGTGAAAATGTGTGCAAATCTTTGAATACATGTCTTTTTTAAGCGAACATTTGCAACTCAAATTTAGCTTCTGGGGGGTCCTCGGAACAAAATATTTTGAGATGGGGGTCAGTGGCCAAATACATATCATTTTGGGGGTCCTTCACATGAAAAAGTTTGAGTAACACTGACAAAAAAAAGAAAAAAAATCACGATTTTTCAATAGTTAAAGCACAAAATAATACGTATTAATGCGTTCCCAGTCTATATGGGTTAAACCCCCTCCCCCTATGAAGAACATTCATGGGGGGCCCGCAGTGAATCCTTGTACCCAGGGCCCAGAATTTGGTGCGACACCCCTGGATGTTGCCCTTGGGTCTGGACTAAACATAGCATGGACATTGGACACATTACACTAGGCTGGAGTATTAGGAATGCACTACTGGTAGCGTTAGCTTTTAGAAGTGTGCATGACGGAAATATCTGGCACAGCCACTGGGCCGTTCTCTCAGGTAACAACTAGAGGATGTATATTTTATTACACATGTAGGAGCCATGCCAAGGGATTAACCACTTTCAACATGGCGGCCCTTGTTTTGGGCACATTATTATAAGCGAAATGTTTCAAAGTAAATAAATAACAAAATAAATCTATATAAAAAAAGGAAGAAATGTCTCCCTTAAAAAATAGTACCATTATAGCTCACAATGCATTGATGATTGGTTGACTGGTGGGTTTGGGTCAGTGTTTGGGTATCTGTCCTACTTTCTTAAGCTCCTTTTTTCTTCCACGGTCCAGTGTTCAAGGGCTGCAATATTCTCATAATCCATTTAATAAAATTGTTGGTACTGTACATCTTTAACAGTATACATTGTCTACTAATTGGGGCTGTCACGATTATGACATTTTACATGACGATTAATTGTGACTCAAATAATTGCGATTAACGATTTAATTGTGTCTTTGCCATTTTCAATTACATTTCGGTTTGGCTTGTAGGATTTTTGAAAGTGTTTGAAACTATATGAAAATGTTTCAACATGGAAACAATTATGACGATTATGCAAAAATAATTGTGATTACCTCAAATAATCACGATTATACGATTATTTGATAATTGTGACAGGCCTATTGTCAATTATATGCAAATTAGTTATTTATTTCTCACAAACCGTGTTCATCTGATATAACTTTAGGACCCAGAGGATGCCAGTAAGACGGTTCTTGTGATCCGGTCGTTGGTTCCTGGGGGCGTGGCGGCCCGGGACGGCCGTCTGCTGCCTGGTGACCGGCTGGTCCAGGTGAACGACACCAACCTGGACGGCTCCAGCCTGGACTACGCTGTCCACGTCTTAAAGTCCACCTGCCAGGGCCCTGTCCGCATCGCTGTCGCCAAACCTCTGCCGGTACGTGGCTGTCTTCTTTTACA
Source organism: Nannobrachium achirus (assembly GCF_963921795.1). Classification (NCBI taxonomy): domain Eukaryota; kingdom Metazoa; phylum Chordata; class Actinopteri; order Myctophiformes; family Myctophidae; genus Nannobrachium; species Nannobrachium achirus. The sequence goes on from NC_137812.1 coordinate 45,017,412, forward strand.
TCACTGGCTCCCAAGCACTGGGTCTGGACCCATTTGTGGGTTCGCGATTCTTTTTTTTTTATGGGTCCTTTTATTTTTGGTTTCGAAATTTTGTTTTTAATTATTATTATTTCAAAACATTTTCAAAAAACATGCCCAAAAAAGTTTTTCATATATAAAAAATGAAATTATATATTTTTTCCCAGTAAAGTAAAGAAATTCCATGAAGTAGTGAAAATAGACGATCTACAAGCTCACAATGTGGCACAAAGCGATGCCTTGTGAGCTTGTAGATCTGCTATTTTCACTAGTTTGGGTCCCGGGCAAACGTCTAATTTCTCTTTTGGGTCGTGAATTTTGTACTTTTTGGTTTGTTTTTGGGGTTACTTATTCGGTTGAAGCTCTAACTTTGAAACTCTGGATGCCTCTATGCGCAGCTGGGGCCGTGTGGAGACGCGATACCTATCTCTGAGAGGGACACAAGGGCTTCCTGCGACGCCAATGAAGACCATAACATCATCACGCAGCAGCAGAGCGACCCCATAACGGTATGTAGCACATCGTTACACATTACTGTACATCTATGTATTGTTACATTGTTAGATGGTTTTGTACTTAAAAATAAAAAGATTGGAAACCACTGACTTACTTTATGTTAACCCAGGTGTAGGCAACGTTTATTATCAAAACAGTTGTTTTTGGCCCAAAAACTGATAAAAAATCTGTTTGGATGCGCAAAAATATGTTTGCTTTATTTATTAATTTGTGCTTTTTCTGGTCTTTCAATATTGCTTTTTTATTATTATTTATCTGTATTGTTTGCTAATTTCTGAAAGCAGATCAAGTAGACCAGTAAGCCAGCATGTGTTGGTGGTGAAAGCAAACAACATATCCAAGCATTAATACATTCTTTATTTTCCTTTAATAATTAGTTTCTTATTTTCATCCGGTGTAAAGGCAACCATTTTTTGTTTCCAATAGGAGAATGTAAGAATAGCTTTATGACTTCTACACTAATATAGTATTATTAATTATCTTACTTCTTTGCCCAAGCAACTGTGAGCCACAGGAGAGGACCTAAGAGCCACATGCAGCTCTAGAGCAGCAGGTTGCCTACCCCTGTGTTAACCACACATGAGCACATGAACCTTCCTATAGGGACCCTAGTTTGGGACGAACATATGCGATATTCTACAAGCTCACAACGCGTGGCAACACAATGTGTTGTGACTGTGAGTAGGGGTGTAACGATGCATTTTAATAGCGATTCGATACATATCACAATACATGGTTGACGATACGATACATGGACGATATCGGTTCATTCATGGCGATACGATACGATTCGATTCAATGATTTTAAATCGATATAGTAACTATTTAGAAAATAAATTAAATCTGTGTGAAAGGTGTGGATAGTGCAGGTTTTTAAGGGAAACATGTATTATTATGGATACAAATAAGTAAACACAGTGATTATCTGCCAAATACATGGACATTGTATATTGACAAACCCGCACCTTGACATGAACCCAGAGATTACACATGTATCGATAGACCAGTGTAGCTATATGGAAAGGAAAAGTAATTAAACCACCCCTTTTAAATGTTTCTTCTTAAAAATGCTAAATACAATGGACAAGTAGGTAGTATCGATACAATCAATTCTTTGCACTGCCGATTCGATACAATACAAAATAAAACGATACGATTACATTTTAGCTGTTTTCATTTCGATATACTTTTTAAGTTAAAAACGATACAGTTACAATATCTGTACACCCCTAGTTGTGAGCTTGCTTTTCAGCAAAGCGTTTGGGTGGGCAGGGGAAAAGGAGGGCCTAGTGTAGACCCCTAGGGGACTCTGGTCAATGACACATAGGGTTCAGGTGGTTAAAATGCACAGTGAATATTTCTAAGACAGAACATATTTTTTTTCTTTCTTTCCTTTAACTTTGAGTAATTCTTTTTACATTCTCAGAGATAACGCTGAGGATTTTATTGTGCATATGTCATCTACCATTTGGGAAAGAATGCGATCAGCCTCAAACTGATATTTTACACCTATGGAACTCACAAAATGTCATTTTAGTCCACATAAATGACACATAATTACTTTCTAGCAGTTTGTCTCTTGAATAGGTTGTTTTCTTCCTCCCTGTGTTGTGGACTGTGGCTTAGTAACGAGGAGCACAGCATCCAGTTACAGGCCGTCTGAATTTTTAATGCTGCTGAGAGATGAACACAATGCTAGACCACACTACAGGAGGAGAGAGAACAGGAGAGGACTAGAGGGTGTCTAATTCACATTCCACCTTGGGAAAAAGAGACTTTTTTTTAGAGTCACACAGACATTACTTTTTTGTTTGTTTTTGGGGTTATTTATTCGGTTGAAGCTCTAACTTTGAAACTCTGGATGCCTCTATGTGCAGCTGGGGCCGTGTGGAGACGCGATACCTATCTCTGAGAGGGACACGAGGGCTTCCTGCGACGCCAATGACGGACGCGTTCCAGTTAGCCTGCTAGCTGAGGCAGGCGAGGCTAACACAAATACCACCGCCTCCAACTCTGACCATAACATCATCACGCAGCAGCAGAACGACCCCATAACGGTATGTAGCACATCGTTGCACGTTACTGTACATCTATTACATTGTTAGATGGTTTTGTACTTACTACTTGTTTAGGTGTTGGGTCCCAGTGGTAAAAAAAACATGAGTGAGTGAGTGAGTGAGTGAGTGAGGGCATTAACCTCTTATGCCCTCTTTTATACATACTGTACAGTGGTGTTGAGTGGTGCTGCTATGTTTTATATTTCTGTTTTATAGTTTTTTTAAACGTTTTTGTAATTTTAATAATAACACGCCCACAATAAATAGGATTACCAGGTTAAAAGTAGTTTAAAGGTCATCTTAGACTGTATGATCTACTGTAAGATGTTGATGTAGACTAAGCCAATCAGTCAGTCAGTCCCTCTGTCCGTCACGTCACATCACATCACGTCACGTCACGTCACGTCACGTCACGTCACGTCAGTTTTGCTCCTACTCTTATCTCCGTTGTCGCTGCCCTTATCCATGCCAAACTTTGCACACACACGCCTTGGCTGCCACATCACAACCTCCGCCCCTGATTTCTCACATGGCCCTCTTCTAGCGCCACCATCAGGCCGATTTTTGCAAAACACATTTTTGGACACTGCTCCTACACATTTTGGCCTAAAATCACACAAAGCGGTACACAGTATCTCTACAGTCATGTCATCAACATGGATCTGTCCCATTTCCCATATTCCCTCCTGATTCGCTACGATTGGATTTTAAAGTTTGTGTATGCGACGTGACGGTCGCTTATCTCCCGATTAGGGAGTCTTACTGGTGTGTAAACTATGGTGTGCAAAGAACACAGACCTCGTTGGCTATTCTCGTTGTTTCGTGAAGCACTGGCTTCTGCACATTATACCGCTACACCATTGAGTGTCGGCCGAGCAATATTATTATCATGGAAATGAGCATTGACTTTGTGTATGTAAGTCAGAGAGCTGATTCATTACTGCAGGCTTACAGTGGCAGCGGTTTTAAATGATCCAATATTCTTAATCTCACTGTCCATATGAGGACAGCGTCACAATGCTCATTGCCATGCTGTTCTATGGTGGTGATTTCTAGCTGCGCTAAGGAGATTAGCCAGGGGATTGCCTTTCTATCCTCTCACATTGTGTGGACTGGAGTGCTCGGGGCATACTGTTTCAGTTTCAGTGGGTCAGGTACAGACTTACAGAGAAAGTGCTCCGTGTCATTGCCTTGTTCCTCCATTGTGACTCAAGTCACTGCTACGGAGGCAAGCCTTTTGTTCTGCCTTGCGCTTAATTGTGAACAATTACCTGCTGATTAAAAGCACAGTTTGCTTTAACTGCTTTGAACAGAGTCTAGCCTGGAGATATCTTCTATCTACAGTACATGATGCCACACACATGCGCGCGCGCACACACACACACACACACACGCACGCACGCACGCACGCACGCACGCACGCACACACACACACACACACACACACACACACGCACTCATGTACGCACACACTTGCGCGAGCACAGACAAGAATTCACCGACACATATGGAGGCGGGCACAAGCATTGTGCACAGTAGCCTACAGTATCTCTTCTCACTTGGCTCAACGGAGACAGGCCCATTTCAGGAACACTCCAGTCTATGTCTATGGATGGTTCGCACCAATGTTATACTACTGTCTGATACATGAGCCACAAGCCGATCTACAAGCTCACAAAGCGATACGTTGCGACATGTTGTGAGCTGGTAGATTGGCTATATTTTGGAGAAGAGATTTGGTGTAGATGGGGAAACGGTACAGACCAAGTATATAGCCCTGGAGAACCCCGGTCAACAAAGTAAATGGGGGTTTTGAACTAAAAGTTGATGTGAACCCTCCTGGTGTATACTGGATTAGTTTGATCCTGAATGTTGCATTGCACCTGCTCTAGCTGCACCCTGGATGAGTAGCGCGACAGGGCACCCAAAGAATTTCACACCCCATAAGTCTCTTGATGTACTTGACCTCTAGACTTACTTCCTTCAAAGCCCTTCGCAATTGATTTCTTGCAATCAACTATCATACTTCACCAAGGTCATTTTGGCAGTGCATCCACCTTTTATTTATTTATTTAATCTTGAGAGTACTTGGGGGACCCCCCCCCCCCCCCAACACGCACACGCACACGCACACGCACGCACACACACACACACACACACACACACACACACACACACACACACACACACACACACACACAAACACACACACACACACACACACACACACACCGCTGTTGGCTACTCAGATGGCTCTGATAAGCATATCGTCACTGTCGGGCAGAAACCTCGTATCTCGTATAAGTTTCAAGTTTGTACGTTTTTTCACCAAGTAAAGCCCTGCTTCATCATACAAGGCTGTTGCACAAAAGTTGTGAAAACATCCGATCTTCAATCCGATCTTCAATCCGATCTTCATCCGATCTTCAATCCGATCTTCAAGCACACAACGCCTCGCGGTGCGAGGCGTTGTGTGCTTGTAGATCTGCTATTTTCACTATTTTTCAGTCATTTTTAAAATGATAAATACAAAATGAACGGTCTTGGACACAAGGTTTCCACCCGACAACGACGATATGAGAAGGGGCTGTTAGGTGGCTTGCTCAGGGACACTTCGTTGGAACCAGCGACTTTCCCATTCCCACACAGCCTCTCTACCAACTAAGCTACGGCCAGCACACTGTTATGTGTTACTGAGGTTCTGTTAGTTGCTGTTGGGCAGAAACCTTGTATCTCTGTATTTCATTTTCCGTAAATGAATGTGTGTCTGTGGGTTTCATGAATATTGAACCAATAGTAATTATTAAGAAGAGCTTGTGACTAAATAATAACTATATTATTAACAGAACCCATTGAACTGAACCCAGGTCCTTTTTTTCTTTCCCCATTCCATGAAAAGGAAGCGTTTTGGTTGGACACACAAGGTTTCCACCCGACGTCATGCGTTGAGTGGTGACATCATGCTTACGTCCCTGCTATATTTCTGCATTGCAGTATTGATAGTTTTTCTTAAGTAAACAATGCGAATACTTTTTCCACCACTGCTCGTCCCTCCTTGAGTCATGGGTCTGTTCGTCATCCTCAGGGGTGTCAGACCAAATTCTGGGCCCTGAGGATTCACTGCGGGCCCCCCATGAATGTTCATCATAGAGGGAGGGGGTTTACCCATATAGACTGGGAACACATTATTATGCATTATTTTGTGCTTTAACTATTGAAAAATAACAGATACACCACCTGTATACCATTTTTGAAAAATTGTGAACATTTGTTGAATATTTCAAATCCTTCTAAGGTTTTTGAAAAACCTATGTTTCTATGTCAGTGGTGCCCAAACCTCTTCATGTGAAGGACCCCCAAAATGATATGTATTTGGCCACGGACCCCCATCTCAAAATATTTAGTTCCAGGGACCCCTCAGAAGCAAAATTTGAGTTACAAATGTTTGCTTATACTGTAAAAAAATACATATTATTCAAAAATGTGCACACTTTTTCACGACTTCTCAAAAATAGCAGATCTACAAGCTCGCAGCTTGTAGATCTTGAATTGGCCATGATGGCCAATTCTTGGCCATCTGGCCAACCACAGCGTTTCTCCGACAATTCTAGTTGTTGTCATTCTGGGGGGAGTTTGTTCATGTTTTTGTGAGGGTATCAACCCTAGGAGACACGGGGAGAACATGCAAACTCCACACAGAAAGGCCCTATCGCCAACCCCACCTAGGGTGTGGGCGCTGATGACGCGGAGGGAGGAACACGCCGCCCATATATGTCCTTACAGTTTTTTACGATTGTTAACACACATTTTTCACTACAATAACGGCATTCTCAAAACTGCACACACAAAACTGAAAACCTCACACACAAAATGCTCCACCTTGGGCCCTACCAGTAACTCAGTCCCACTTGTCCCCCCCCCCCCCTTGTGACACCCCTGGTCATCCTCATTGTCAAGCTTTTCATTCATTCCTCTCCCTCGTGTTTCTCTCTCTGTGCAGGAAGAACCGCTGTGTCAGCACCGCGTAGCCATGGAGGGCAGCGATAAGCAGCAGGCCACGCCCCCCCTGCCCCGCCCCCTCCGCACCAGCTTCGAGAAGACAATCACCGTCGTCCGGGGCAACCGTAGCCTTGGTATGTTCTCCGTCTTTCTCGCGCTGCTGCTGCTGGTGGTGCTGGTGTCTTGGTGTGCGTACGTCGTCGTTGGCATGGCGATGACGTTAGGCGCCGCCGCCGCTGGCGACTACCTCCCCGAAGAGGAGTTTTGAACGAGCGATTTTACCTTTTAATACCTGAGAGGGAAATCGAGAGGGGAGGGAAGGGGGATTGATGGGTGATTTTATCTTGTCATTGAACACAAGTGTACAACGAAATGATCTTAATGGCGTCAATCCAACGCAGAGAGAGCGATAATATGATAGATGTAGGTAGCGGCATATCGTCGTTGTCGGGTGAAAACCGTGTATGTCCAAAACCGTTCGTTTTGCATTTATCATTTTAAAAATGATTCAAACTAGTGAAAACAGCCGATCTACAAGCACACAACGCCTCGCACCGCGGTGCGTTGCGTGCTTGTAGATCTGCAGTTTTCACTACTTTTGTGCGACGGCCTTGTATGATGAAGCAGGGCTTTACTTTGCGAAAGAACGTACACATTTGAAACTTGGAGATGCGAGGTTTCCACCCGACAATGACGATATAGGGATTAAATAATAGCAGCATAGGTACGAGAGAGAGAAAGAGAGAGAGAGAGAGAGAGAGAGAGAGAGAGAGAGAGAGAGAGAGAGAGATCAGTCAGAATGTGAGGCTTAAGAGGGACCCTAAAGAAAAAGAAAACTGTATTAATTTGCAGTACTTTGAAAATGGCACTTAATATAAGAATCTGATATGTGTTGTTTGTTTATTCACCCCTGACCTAACAGTGCATTTTGTTAATTGCTCCAAGACCAAGACCAAAGCCTGTTTTTGGCTTTGAAAATGTATGATGAATGAGTTTCTGCACTTTAATCCAAGGGCTCTATGCAATACACGAGGAAATAATATGATTACATTTCTGCAAAGGCACTAAGAAAGGCAGTAAGCTAATATGGTCTGATGTAATAGTTTTAGGTACAACCTACCAAAGAATTTGTTAGAATTAAGGTATAATTTATGCCACTGTACTTGTTTTTTGGTAGATTGTCATAGCATTACTGTTTAAATGAGTGTGAATGTGTGTAAATCCAAATCTAGAGGATTTACCAATTGGTCTGGTATCTGACATGATGAGTTGATATATACACTCAGTATATACGTTTCATTATTTTAATGTCATACAGAATGTCTCTACATTTCTCTTTGTCTTTGTTGTGTTTGTGTTCTTTGTACCAGAAGTTAGATTGGGGACGATCCTATTCCATCATGCACTATGATTGTATTGTAATTTGAATGTAACACCAACTAACAATAAAATATGTATTTGATACAAAAATAAGAACAAGGCCATTTATTTGACCAAGATCAAATTATGTACGACCATAGTGTTGTGGATGTGCATAGTACGTGTCTGTGTATTACAGTAAAACTCATTTCATTGATTTATACTTTGGCATGACACATTAAACATTCAGCCGATATCCCCGTTGTCATCCCTTAGTATGGGTCTGTTATCACCATTAGCTAAGGCATCCCTTACTGGCTACCAGGAGGCTGGTAGACACACGTTCAGAGGAATAATTTACTGGTCGTTCCATCAGCAGGAATCGAACCCGGAACTTTGGATTTCCTGCTAACCATCGCTAACCAGGCAGCTGGGCGACTTTTTTTTTTTTTGCTTTGTCTTAACTTGGACCATGCAAACTAGGGGGGATTAATATTTACTATTCTGTCCATAACGGCACATAACTCGGTAATGGCGTTGAGTCGGCTCATGCGACATTCGCACCGCTCGACACTGCAACTCGCTCGCAACCGCTCACTCGGCCGCGTCACCTGTGCTTGCCTCGTCGTGGTTTGGTCAATAAAACAAACATTTCAGTGGTGCCTCCGTCTCGGTAGCGTCCTCTGTAAGAGCGCATGGCTAGTATTCCCAACCTGGTAGTCTCGCATCCCAGTGTGAGTAGGACATTTTTTATTCCCCTGAACGTGTGTTGGCGCATGCGCACTGCAGTGATAAGACCAATGGGTGATAACGGGTCTACCAGCCTCCTGGTAGCCAGTAGACAGACTACTGAGCCTTAGCTAAGGGATGGCAACGGTGATAACAGACCCATACTAAGGGATGATAATGTAGGTATCAGGTGTAGGTGAAACATTATACAGTAAGTATTTTTCTTTTCTCATTGAAAATGAGTACTGTTTTGTTTAGTGGAGTATACTGTAAATCAGCCCGTAATTCTTGATTTATACTTCTGCTTGTCAATACTACCATATTTTCAACTGAGAGAAGTGAAGGCACATTTTCCCTTACTGCAGAGCAACAAGTTGCAGTATTTTAGCCATGGTTACTATGCTGAGAGAGAGAGAGAGAGAGAGAGAGAGAGAGAGAGAGAGAGAGAGAGAGAGAGAGAGAGAGAGAGAGAGAGGGAGAGTGGGTGTGTGTGTGTGTGTGTGTGTGTGTGTGTGTGTGTGTGTGTGTGTGTGTGTGTGTGTGTGTGTGTGTGTGTGTGTGTGTGTGTGTGTGTGTGTGTGTGTGTGCGTGCGTGCGTGCGTGTGTGCGTGCGCGTATGTCTAAAGACTGATTGTTGCCCTATTCACCTACATCTATCTGAGTGCATTAGTTAAGTTAAGCCGCCTACAGCCTGCCTTGATTATGTCAATGTCAAGTGTGTGCATGCCTGGTACTGTACAGCGTTATCCTCCAGTCAACTGTGCCTTTGTCCTGTGTGTGTGCGTGTCTGCGTGTGTGGCTGTGTGTGTGCTAATCTACCAAGCGTCTGTCTTGATTATGCTGATTATGTCTCAGTCCAGTGTGTTTGGACTCATGTCAGACTGATTGGCACGTTTTCAAAGTATCCCCAGTCAACCTTGTGTGTGTATGTGCATGCATGTACTGTACTTGTTTGTGTGCACACAGAACATCCTCAGTGTTCATTTATCCACTCTGAGAGTTGCATTTGTACAGTCCCAGAGTTGAATTACTGTAACTACGGTGATATGGAAAAGTTCAATATCACGATATTCTTCCAAGCTGTATCACGATACACGATCTTATCACGATTCCTTCTCATGTTGGTTTTTATGGTTATTTTTTTCAAGTTACTTAACAGTTCAACCAGCTACTGTACAAGGTAACACAAACTAAAAGAAGGAGTCCTCAGACTCTCTCTGGGTTCCTTTTGGGAGGTCTAAATTGACCCTTACATGTATGTAACTCTGACAGTATACAAATGAAACCAAATGGACCCTTACGGGTCCATTTGGTTTCATTTGTGGAGACCTTGACATTTTAAAGTTTGAGAACATCTGATTTAGAACAACATGCAGGTTTAAATGGATTCTGCAATGAATCTCTGTATTAACAATTCAACAGGATTTTATACCGGTATACGATATCTCTGAAAAGGCATATCATGCAGACATTGTATCATCTCAACGATATTTATCACCATATCGCTTAACTGTAACTCTCAGGATCTTACTGTGTGTGTTGCCAGGGATGTCGGTGTGTGCTATCAAGGACGGTTCGGCCATGCTGGTGCGCAGTGTGGTCCAGGGTGGCTGTGTCAGCCAGGATGGCAGGCTGGGAGTCGGAGACTGTATTTTGGCCATCAACGCAGAGCCCACCTCCAACCTGAACAACACCAGAGCCCGAGCCATGCTCCGCAGACACTCTGTCATGGGACCAGAAATCAGGTGAGGAACCAGAGCAATGTAAATAAATATTTCTGCTCCAAAGTGGAAAAGTGCCCTCTTACTCTCCCAATTAGTCCATGGGCCATACGAGAGAAAAAGCAGCATATGAGGGGTCAAACTAGGGGTTTTGCATGATTCTGAATCCATTGCAAGTAGTTTTACCCCTCATATGCTACTTTTCCCTGTATAGTGAAGTTAGTGGGACACCAACTCTAGCGGCTGATAACACCAATTTAGCTGTGTCTCAGAAAGGGTTATCATACCAAAATATAATCTACAGATATAGAGCTTTTCAAAAATGAATAGTAACCTTTGCCACCTTTCGGAGAGCGATATTTTGTATGGCCCATGGACTAAATTTGATTCATAGCGATTGTGGTGTAGTCTGGGACTCTGATGGTAGCCAGTTTGAAACATAACCCCTAACAGCTCCCCCCTGTGCCCTCATCAGAGCCATCTGAGCAGCCATCGGCCTGAATGAAGCTGTGAAAGCAATTTCCCTTCCCCCAGCGACGAGAAAATACTCCTTTTCCCTAACCCTCTTCCTCTAATTAAAACCAAAATCTGTAAAAAGGTCATATGTCCTTGGTTTACAGAATTAGAATACTTTATCACACTACTCTTAATGACTGGATCAACTATATTTCAGAGATGTTTGCTTTGCTCTCTCTCTAAACTTAAGAGTAGCCAATTATTTTTCACCGCTTTTTTCTCCCCGATTCGTTGTGCCAATTAATTACACCTCGCCGCACATTTCTGTGGTTTGCCATTACTCTTGTACTCTACTGGCTTACCTGCCAGTGAGGAGCCCCCACTGAGAGACAGGACATACTGTACTGTAGTACGTGCCTCGATCCTACTCCCCGCGTTCAACACTACCCACTGACACACACCGCTCCAGCCCGTAGGTGTCCGACATGGAGGACAAAGATTGTCCGGAATGTCCGCCCCCCAACAGGGGCCAATTTGTGTTTGTGTAGACGCTTGGCCCGGCCAGATGCACCATGGTTCATTCAAATCCCTAGACTAGGGGGTTTGAATTCACCATGGCACACTTGCCGAGCATCTCTACACGAACACAATTGGCCCTGCCCCGTCCACACAGGGGTCAAATACCTGTCCACCACCACAGAGTCTAGGGCAAAGACTGAATGGAAGAGCTGAACCAGTTGATGTTTTCGCCGTACCAAATGATGTGTAATCTAGTCGTTGACTAGGGACAACGTGAGATTTTGACAAAATGTCAAGCACATTTAAAGAGCAGATGAATCGATGTTTTTATTGAAACCTTTTCCACTTTGCACATTAGGAGCTTTTTCAGAAATGTGAAATGTCAGCGACAAAGCCCACGCTAATGTTGAATGTTCACATTCATTTGAAAGTGAAGCCAATAGCTGACAAATGACCTCTATAAGCAGAAAGGAACAGATGAGTCACAAACATTTATTTAGTGGAAACTCTATTGGCATTTAATCATAATACCCTTCCTTTGACCGCGTGGTATAAACAAGTAACTGCTTCCAATACATGGTGGGTGGTGCTTTGACTTTTGCACATGAGGGCAATCGAGCAAAGAAAAACTAACTCAATATTCTGACTGCTTTCCTAGAGCTGCTCAGTCAAATCGTGCCCACTGCCGTTACTCATATGAGTAAGTATGGGTGCTACTGTATGTGTTCTCTGTCGTGACAGGCGCACCGTACCGCACATTTCCATCAGTCTAATAATGCCTTGTCAGAAGTTGTCACTGTTCCCCTGCGACAGCGACAGCTTATCATCTCATTATGTGTTGCCATTAATTGTCCGCTGCCATTGTGATGTCTCTGTCAAGTCTGACCATATGTCCTCGCAATGATGTTAAATTATTGCTTGTTAGTGTAGCCTAAAATGTTCTAACAGTTCTTCAATAATTGAAGAATTATGGTTTCACACTATCACCCACAATGTGTTGTTGTCATCCTCATTCCATTCCATTCCATCTCTCTCTCTCTCTCTCTCTCTCTCTCTCTCTCTCTCTCTCTCTCCTTTTCTCTCTCTTTTCACCTTGTTTTCTTTCACACTCTCTATTTCATGCAAGTGTAGGTCCAACTACCAACATTTCTTTCCCTCGAAAATGTCCTGAATAATTCATAGCTCATCTCACCTTCAGCGGTGTGTGCTCCCGAATTAAAAGTGTTCTAAAAAGCCTCTTGCACACCCGCAAAGACGCGCACACACACACACGCACATGCACACGCACACGCACACGCACACGCACACGCACACGCACGCACACACACACACACACACACACACACACACACTTAAGTGTTGGGGCACAGAAACACACACACACACACACACACACACACACACACACACACACACACACACACACACACACACGCACACACACACACACACACACACACACACACACACACACACACACACACACACACACACACACGTACACACACGCATGTGCATGTGCATGTGCACAAACACCTACACTCGCAGTCGCAGCATTGCTTCATCCTTAAACTAGACAGCTTTTCAGAGAAACTAACAGAGAGAGGGGGCAGATGAGTTGTTTTGGCATCCTCAGAATGAGACACATCTTGAAGGTTGAGGGCTTGTCTCCATGAGGATGCTGTTGAGACCAGACAGCCAGTCCTCATGGCTCAGACACAAAACCCCCAATACGTCACTGTCTGGGATAAACCTCTCCATGTCTCCATAATTCAACGTTTTATGTTTTTGTCCCTCTTAAATCATTACCCTACTTCTTTGTGCAACAGTGGCACACAAAAACAGAACAAATAGCTAATCTACGGTGCGTTATGAGCTTGTAGGTTGGCTTGTAGATGTATGCTATAACTTAACTTATAGTGTGTGCCAGCGGCTACGTCATTGTAGTCCTTAGCAGCCATTTCTTGGGTAAAAACACAGGTGTTTCAATTGTTTGATTGCATAGAACTAATGCTTTACTCCAATCAGAACACCTGTGTAAGGCTGTGTTTACCCAAGAAATGGCCGCTCTTAGAACTACATTTGGCACACCCTATAGGCTATAAGTGTTGGAACGCAAGTTATTTTTCTTTCTCCATTTCCTGAAAGGTAACAGTTTTGGATATACAAGCTTTCAACCCTACATTGCTGGCTGATTGTAACGGCCTGTCCATTGACCATATGATTGTACATCGTGGCAATTTGTGGCTATTATGGCATACGCTTAACTTTCTCTCTTACAACTGACATTTAAGTCGCCTCACTCATGGTTTGTAGCTGTAGAAGCAACCGTGCAAATCCATAACAATCCATGTTCCGTGGGAAGTTTTTTATCTGTAGCTTAGAACTCTGTGCATGCATAGAATCCATAAGGGTCCCAACATTCTCATGTGTCTTGACTTCATCATCAACATAACCATGTCCCCATAAGCTATCACAAAGTGTAAGTCAATGTTTAACCACTTAAACTGCATGCATCATTATTGAGGGGAAGACTTTAGCAGAAAATAGCAGATAAACAAGCTCATAATGCTGCACACTGTGACGCGTCATGAGCTTGATGATCGGCTATTTTCAGCAAAGACATATTGTAGAGCGATAACCAGAAAAGACAGAAGAGACCAGAGGTACTCCGGTAGACCATATAGGGTTCAAGTGGTTAAACTCATGAAATTTCACTGTGCACCCCCCCCACCCCTCCCCTGACCTTCACTGTCCTCCCTTCTCCTCAGCATCACCTACGTCTCAGCTCACCAGGTGGAGGAGCACAGGGCCCGTTTGGGCCTAGCCCCACTGGCATCCATCACAGTAGATAGTGCTTCCCTCTCGCCCATCCCCCCAACCCCGTCTCCAGAACCTCCAACCAAGTCGCCTAGCCCGGTCAGAAGTCCAGTTGCATCGCGTCTGACCTCGTCACCTGCTCCAGCCACCGTTTCCACTGCATCGCGTCTGACCACGTCAACTGCTCCTGTCACAGTTGCATCTGCATCTCGTCTGACCACGTCACCTGGTCCGGTCAGAAGTACAGCTGCATCTCGTCTGACCACATCACCTGCTCCGGCCACAGTTTCTGCTGCATCGCGTCTGACCACGTCACCTGGTCCGGCCACAGTTTCTGCTGCATCGCGTCTGACCACATCACCTGGTCCAGTCAGAAGTACAGCTGCATCGCGTCTGATCTCGTCACCTGCTCCAGCCACAGTTTCTGCTGCATCGCGTCTGAACACGTCACCTGGTCCGGTCAGAAGTACAGCTGCATCGCGTCTGACCTCGTCACCTGGTCCGGTCAGAAGTACAGCTGCATCGGGTCTGACCTCGTCACCTGCTCCGGCCACAGTTGAAGCTGGAGTCAAGCCTTCTGACTTATTCAAGTCAAAGACACAGCTGCGAGAACCAGTCAAAGAACCAACTAAGACGGTCTCTACTACTACTGCCATCTCAGATACAAGGTATTGTAAGAACATTCAGGCAGGCGTGTTAGTTCACACACACACACACACACACACACACACACACACACACACACACACACACACACACACACACACACACACACACACAGGCGCACACTCACTCACATGCACGAATGCACACATGCACACATGCAAGCACACGCACGCACGCACGCACGCACGCACGCACGCACGCACGCACGCACGCACGCACGCACGCACACACACACACACACACACACACACACACACACACACACACACACACACACACACACACTCAAGCCTCGACTGGAGTAAATAAGTAGGGCTTGCATGGAGTGATTACCGATAGCATTCACATTCATTGTGGAGAAGGAGCGCTCCATTAGCAATAAACTGAACGTGTTGTTCCATTTGGCAAAAATGTGGGTGCTTTCTGGCTTGGTATTCACTCGTCCTCCATAATTTTCTGTGATAAAGAAGGAAAAGGCGTCTCGTGGGTGTTAAAGCTCTTCGGTTATATTTAGCCCCTCGCCTATGGATCTCTGTTGCTGACTGTCAGCAAAAATGAATAGTCTCGCTTCTGTCTGTTGTCGCTCTCCCTCCATCTTCACGACGGTGCCTTTCTCCTCCCTGGTTCACTCTTATTTCTCTCCACAGCCTTTTCTTGACTATTATCTTTCAACCCCTGCCCCCTCTCTCTCTCCCCCTCCCCTCTCTCTCTCTCTCTCTCATCTCTCTTTCGTCTTGAGTCTGCTCATGCCTCTTTGTGTCGACACGCTTCCTCATGTGTCTTCATCATCTTTCCTAGTTCTCTTTGCCTTTATCGCTGGTCCCTGTGCACAGGGGCATCACAAGGGGGGGGGGGGAAGTATGGGACTGAGTTACTAGAGCCCTAGGTGGAGGGGCCTTCATTATTTTAAACTTTAGCTGTTGAAAAATAGCAGATATACAAGCTCACAGCGCAGCACCGAGTGCCGCACTGTGAGCTTGTAGATCTGCTAATTTTGAAAAGTCGTGATAATGTGTGCAAATCTTTGAATATATGTAACTCAGATTTTGCTTCTGGGGGGTCCCTGGAACTAAATATTTTGAGATGGGACACAGGTTTTTCAAAAACCATTTGAAATATTCAAAGACTTGCGCACATTTTCACGATTTTTCAAAAATAGCAGATCTACAAGCTCTCGGCGCCGCGCTGTGAGCTTGTACATCTGCTACTTTTCAATAGTTAAAGCACAAAATAACGTGTACTAATGCGTTCCCAGTCTAAATGGGTTTAAACCCTCTCCCCCTATGAAGAACATTCATGGGGGGCCCGCAGTGAATCCTTGTACCCAGGGCCCAGAATTTGGTGCAACACCCCTACCTCTGCCCCCCTCTTCTTAATTCTTCTTCTTCTCCTTCTTCTTCTTCTTCTTCACCTCATCCTCTGCTCTTATTCAACGCTGGCGGAAGCATTAGTTCTGCTCTCCTCTATAACCTGTCTAGCTATAGGCTCCTGCTGCGTAGAATAGATACAGCACTGCTATCACTCACCCCAATGGGCTTATTACGGACCTCCTCTGCTTAAACATATTCATGAAAAAATCTTTCCTTCCCCTTCCTCCCTGGCTCACGCAAACACACACACACACACAAATGCATTCACGTGCGTGCGTGTGTGTGTGTGTGTGTGTGTGTGTGTGTGTGTGTGTGTGTGTGTGTGTGTGTGTGTGTGTGTGTGTGTGTGTGTGTGTGTGTACCACCCACACACCAGCACATACAGTAAATGGGCCTCCATGCTGCGACCTCCCCAGCAGAAAATGTTTATTTTCAGGGCTATTTGCTCTCAAAATTCTGCACCTTCGCAAGGCCTTTCCAGTATCTGCTGCCATTGTCCATGTGTCATACAGTGTCAGTCCTTGAGAAAATAACAAAATACCCTGACAGCAGCTACCGTCCTACTGGCACCCATTACTGTATGTCAGCTCGAACCTTTTGAAATATTGTCACATACCGGTACATGCACACACACACACACACACACACACACACACACACGCACGCACGCGCGCGTGCGCGCACACACACACACACACACACACACACACACACACACACATGTTGTGTGATGAAGCAGGGCTTTACTTTGCAAAAGAACGTACACATTTGAAACTTGGAGATACAAGGTTTCCACCCGACAACGACGATATATTCTGTATTCACTGTATTCACCCACTGCTGCTAAATGAATGTCTCAGTCTCAGACCTCCAAAGGTGCATGCCTCAAAGGACAATGTTAATCAATCCAAGTTATTGGGTTTCCAGCCTGGGCGATATTAGGAAAATCTTGGATATTCGATAATGTTGTTGAATACCTCGATATTGATATTACTTGCGATATTAGTAAAAACAATTGCGTTATATAGTTTGTAATGTTTTTTCTGCTTTAGGTCCACTGCCTGCCTAACCCCGATAATGACTAGCATATCCATGCATGCACACTGCACAGTACTCATAGAATAAAGAAATTAAATGCCTTATTTCCATTTTCCAACAAATGTATTTATTTATTGAAATAAGCCTGGTTACAGATTGACTGCTTTTTTGCATGTGCTACGTGCATGCATAGTGTGTCTGTTACTGTAATTAATTTGACATATACACCAATACCTAATTTCAAGCTGTCTTCGACGGTATATATATCTATATCTACAGTATATATACAGTATATCTATATCTATATCAATACATTTTCGATATATTGTCCAGGCTTAATAATATATACAGTATATATATATATATATATATATATATATAGAGAGAGAGAGAGAGAGAGAGAGAGAGAGAGAGAGAGAGAGAGAGAGAGATGGGGGGGAGAGAAAGTATAGCTCACAATGTGTTGCATCTCACGTTGTGAGCTTATATCGTTGCTTAGCTATTTGGACTATTTTTGCTTGCCACTGTCATATGACAAAAGTTTAAACTGGTGCATACATTTATGAAATATGCAGATACATTGTTTCCCAATAGTGATGATAATATTTATTCTTTTTTCCCCACCAGTTGCCGTATCCTAAAGCATCCATCTGAAAAAGAGAAGGGGGGAACAGGACAGGACGGAGGGAGAGGCCAGAACAGAGCTGATCTGAACATACCAAAGGTGGAGATCAAGGTGGAGGATGGTAAAGAGGTGGAGAACGAGGAGCTTCATTCTCCCTCCAGCCTGTCTTGGGGAAAACCTCGAAGGTCAGTTCAATTGGTGATGCTGATGATATTGTCATGGTCAGTGTTGCAGTGCTGATTCAGTGTTTGGGAGGTACGCGTTTGTCTCATGGCATCACACGCTGATGGGACGATGAGCGATATTATCGTTTATCGTGATCAAAAACACTCACTATAAGTTTTAATGTATTGTGATATCATCCTCCATCCTGCACTGGGTTCAATTCTCCTTTTATTTGCCGAGCTGCATATCCGGTACCACTTAAACCCTCTATAATTGGTAAAAGGTACTTATAATATACTTGATACAGTCTTTTTTTCACTCTCTATCAAATGTCTTTGCCAAAAGATTGCCGATCTGCGAGTTCACAACGCGTGTGTAAGCTTGTAGATCGGCTATTTTTTGGCGAATGTTCTGCCCTAGGATAATGGATTTTGATTATCACGATAATATCGTAAATCGCGATTTCTTTTGTCACAATAATCGTGATATGACATTTTCATATCGTCCCATCCCTAACGCACACTATACAGGTCTATTGATATGCATACAGGCTCGTTTCTTTGTTAAAACACCCTGTTGTGACACTAAAGCGTTGTCGGGGTGTGAACTTGGGGGGTTTTAGCATCAATGCATGTCCGTTTGCATGAGAGGCGTGACCCCTGCTCAGAAAAGATACGGGGCGGTGGGGGCGCGCGCCCCCGGACTAATTCAACACTGGTCATGGTTATCAGAGTCTGAATGGCCCACTTGGTTTCTTTTAGGTTATGTTTAGCCACCACTGCTGTTAGGAGATCATCATGACAATGTCGGTCTTTGTACCTTTTTAATTATGGTGCTATTTACTTAGTATTGCACTTGAAAGCTTTTGCTATTCTTCATAACATGTGTTAATCCTTCAGTTAATATAACCAGCCTAGTTCAATCCACTTTGGTCCATTGGGTGTGAGGAGCAGCAGGGGTTCTGACCCCAGGGCTCAAAAATTATAATATCTTATTGTAGGATAAGATGTTTGTGTTATTTACAGTTTCCAACTAATGTAGTTGTCATTTTCCCCAGCGCCCACGTTGTACAGTGTAATTACTGAATGTACTTAAGTAATCTATGTACCCCTTCCCTTAATGTAATTAATGACATTTTAAACAAAAACGTACGGGATTATATCAGTAGGATTATATCAGTAGTTCAGTCAGACAACTCTTATAAATAAATATATTTATTGAGCATAATAAAAAGAGAATAAATATTCAAGCCTATTTGGCGTCACTGAACTAGCTCCGCAGGCTTTGCATCATGTACTAGTACCCACTACCCAAACAGTACTCTAAAATATCTTTCTGAAAACATTTAAGATGACAAAGAGGAAATTAAACTTGATTCAGCACTGCCTTGTTGAGTGAACAGGAGTTTAGATTCCAATCCAGTCAGTGAACGACCTGCCTGTGTCTCAGTTCAGTGGGTGACTGTGGAGCTCAAGCAGTGAACTGTACTGAATGCTTCAATACGCTGAAAAGAAGGATAATGCCCATCACTAAACCACAGCCTTCTGTCAAATGTATTTGCCTCTACTCAATATGCACCAGTAATGGTTCCTTTTCTCCAACACAAGGACCCCACAGCCGCCCATCACTCTTTCATAGCTGGTTTTAATCATGAAAATCATCATGTTATTATTAGATTGATATGTCAAGACATCACAGATGTCTCTTGGACATAAATAAGGAGCCATTGCAAGAGGATCCCGTCTGTAATGTCCTGTAATGACTGCATGCCCAGATTAGCAAAACTGCTTTATTGGAGTTGGACATGCCTCAAGGTGCAGCTTCAGACTAGGGGTGGTCGATATGGAAAAATACAATATCACAATATTTTCCCAAGCTGTATCACAATACACGATTTTATCACGATTCTTTTTCACGTTGTTTTTTACAGTTATTTTTCAAGTTACTTGACAAAATCTAGACTCTCTGTGTTCCTTTTGGGAGGTCTAAATTGAACTTTACAAGTATGTAACTCTGACAGTATACAAATGAGTTAAGTGGAAACCTTGACATTTTAAAGTTTGAGAATTACTGATTTAGACCAAAATGCAGGTTTAAATTGAATTCGGCAATGAATCTCTGTATTAACGATTAAACAGGATTTTTTACAAGGCTCCCTCAATTGTATCACGATATATACGATACCTCTGAAAAGACATATCGTGGAGACATTGTATCGTCTCAACGATAATTATCACCATATCGCCCACCCCTACTTCAGACCAATGCACCATAGATTGCTTAAAGGGCCTTCAGACTTGTTTGTACTCTGTGCAAAATAAACTGCCTCGAATCCCTGTTTGCAAGCACAGTTCCAACAAAGCTTTGTGTGGCAAGATACTGTACACAGCTTAGTTAGAGCAGCTACAAGAGAGATTGATTCCCTCGCCTATATTTATAATATTTATGATTCTTATCCGTCTTTTTGATGATCTGACGATATCTTACACGTATTTCACAGGAGCTGAACAACATGAAAAACATAGCTTTCATGTATCTGGGCCCAGCAGCCACTCTATTGTTCTGAGTGATTCACCATAGCTGGAGCCTGCCAAGGGGAACACACTTAAAAACAGGCTCTAATAAACGGTGTGCCTCCTATGTGGACCTGGGACTTCATGTGGCAACATATGAACACTGGAAAATATGTCTGTGGAATCAGGTCATTCACACATGCAGCATGCAACAGGAGAATGTCCGTTTCAAATGTGTCCACACATTAAGGTAAATACTCTGTCTGATGAGGTGAGGGCGGTGTCTGAGTTGTAGACGCACACATTAGCTACTCCCACGTCAATATAACACATGGGCACAGCCTGAGGGAGATCCGATGATCAAATGCAATATTTTTGAGAGAATATTGGTCTATATATAAAGCCAAGTGTGCACTGCTCGTTATCTACAATGCACTGACTGACTTCCACTATGAAATTAAAGTTAAATAGTAAAACAATTATTGGGACTGTAGGTCGCTATTTATGTAGGTCGCTATTTAGTATGAAAACTTGCAGCTCATGTCTGTCTGTCACACCTCATGCTCTGACCTGTTCTGACATCACAATGATGACTTGACCAGCTCAGCAGAAGGATATAGCTGATCTGTTCTTCTGACATCACAATGATGACTCGACCAGCTCAGCGTTCTCAACGGGCCCGAAAATGAAGGTCTGGCCTTAACTGGGCCATAACTGGGCCGGCCAGAGGCCCAGTCTAGCCTAATTTGCATACATTTTACACCCTACCCTGCCTGAGAACGTCATCTCCAGTCATCTCCATATTTGGGAAAATATGGTCACATTTTGGCCGCATTTTGGCCAACTTAAACAACCAACCAGGTCTGTGCATTTTCTTTTGTTCAAAGTTGATCCAATGCCAAAGCGCCAGCGCTTGCCCAGCAGTCTGCTGTCACCCAGGCGGATGCGTGCACGTGCCCATGTGCGAGACCTCGCCTCGAAGAAATGCAATGATGTAGATCTCAGAAACCACATACGCATGCGAGTGGCACCTGTGTGGATCTCTGACAATGTGACCAGGCTGTGATGTCAGTCAATTTAAGTTAAATTATTTCAAAAAGTAAAACAAATAAAATAAAGTTAGTTGGAGAGGTACTTCTGTCTTCTACTAGCAGCATGCATGAGAGGTTTATTGGTGCTGATTGGTCCAGTTTGTGGGATAAGAGATTAGCTCCAGACAAACAAACAAACAAACAGACGGCCCCATTTGTAGACAGCAAGCCTCCTGCAAAGCCACACCGTAAAAAACAAACACAAAAACGGAAACTATCCTAATACAGCCCCCCCCCCCCTCTCCCCTTTACCAATCATCCTTTTCATCGTGGTAGAATAAAATGTGATTTCATATCGTTTCAATCAAAAGTTGCTCATGCTCACGAGGCATGCGACAGGCAAGGCACAGCGGCACAGGACAGGACTGACATTTGTCAGCGCCGGTATTTTCGGTTGTTGACGAGCGAGCGGTGTGCCTGTGTTGTCCAGTGGCGTCAGTTCAGCAAAAGCTAGGGTATGGCAAAGATGGGAGTCCTTATGGAAAATAGGCATTACATTTTGGATAACACGGCTCTATTGTGAAAATAGCAGATCTACTGCGAGGCGTTGTGAGCATGTAGATCGGCTGAAAAAGAATCGTCTGCAAAAAATATATATACTTTTGTCAGTTTTTTTACACAGGTTTCTACGGTTTCTTGGGCTGCATATGGCAGCCTGGAATGGTTTTTCAAGTGCAGCTAAACTTAGCATGTTTACAGTTTACAGTTTACAGTTTAGGCATTTAGCAGACGCTTTTAATCCAAAGCGACTTACAATAAGCAGATACAACATCGCAATAATAAACAAGATAATAGGTCAGTACATTAACAGCAATATAACAATGTAAATGGATATCTATCTAGAGAAAAACACAATATAATCAAGTTCTAAAGAAACCTAACAAACAAATGTTAACTAGCTTCATGTATGGTCATTGATTTTACTGTAGTGCTAAGGGTTTAGGTGGAGTCTGAAAAGGTGAGTCTTCAGTCCACGGCGAAAGGTAGCGAGTGAGTCCGTTGTTCTAAGTGCGACAGGGAGTTTATTCCACAACTTGGGAGCCAAGAGGGCAAACTGTCTTGGACGAGTGGATTTTTGCCCTGGAGTTTTTAGCGAGGGTTCGGTCAGCATCCCTGTGTTGGCTGATCTGTTAGTAAACGTGCCACAATTAACAATAATGCATTGCACTTGTGCAGCTGACCTACGGAACCTGGGAATATACCATTTTTGTCAAGCTGGGGAGAATACAAGTGTGGAGAATATAATTATTAATACCTTGTTAAAGTGACCATTATGTTAAATTTTGCATTTGTCGTTATTTTACTGTAATTTAACAACATAATAACCAGCGCAGATAGACAAAGAGACACTCGTGGATTTATGTTTAAAAGTAACTTCTATTTCCCCCCCTGGAGCCAGGGTATGGCAGCTGCATGGGACAGTATTTTCTGCTGGTGTTTCAGTCCGAGTGTATCAAAGGGTGCGTTCGGAAATGCGCACCGGGTGGGGTTAGGGTTAGGGTTTAGGGTTAGGTTTAGGCATAGTTTTACTGAGGTTAAGGTTAGGGTTAGGGTTGAGTTTAGGCATAGTTTTACTGAGGTTAGGGTTAGGATTAGGGTTGGGTTTAGGCACTCACTACACTGAGCACACACCCGGTGCGCATTTCCGAACGCACCCTTTGATACACTCGGACTGAAACACCAGCAGAAAACACTCTCCTGCAGCTGCATACCCCTGCCATACCCAAGTGACGCCCCTGGTGTTGTCCCCCTCCCTGCTGTGTATGTTAGTGTGCAGCTGAGACGCGCGGCGGGCCAGTCCCTGGGCATCATCATAATGGGAGGCAGAGGAATGGGCAGCCGGCTGCACAGCGGGGAGATGATGAGGGGGGTGTTCATCAAACACATCAGCCCCGACAGCCCAGCAGCACAGAACGGCACCCTCAGGACTGGAGACAGGATACTAGAGGTGTGGTTGTGTGTGTGTGTGTGTGTGTGTGTGTGTGTGTGTGTGTGTGTGTGTGTGCGTGTGCGTGTGCGTGTGCGTGTGCATGTGCGTGTGTGCGTGTGTGTGTGTGCGTGTGTGTGTGCGTGCGTGCGTGCGTGCTCGCATGGGTGTTTGTGAGGGTGTATGAATGAGTGACAGAGGAAAAGGAAATAATAAGAAGGAATGTGTGTGAATGTACTTTGGGAATTGTGCAAATATAGCATGCTTGTCCTTCGTTGAGCGTGCGTGCGTTTGTGCGTGTGTGTGCAGGGGCGTCACAAGGGGGGAGAAAAGTGGGACTGGGTTACTAGGGCCCAAGGTGGAGGAGCCTTAATTATTTTATACTTTAGCTATTGAAAAATAGCAGATATACAAGCTCGCAGTGTGGCACTTGGTGCCGTGCTGTGAGCTTGTAGATCTGCTATTTTTGAAAAGTCGTGAAAATGTGTGCAAATCTTTGAATATACTGTATGTATTTTTTAAGCAAACATTTGTAACTCAAAGTTTGCTTCTGGGAGGTCCCTGGAACCAAATATTTTGAGATGGGGTCCATGGCAAAATACATATCATTTTGGGGGTCCTTCACATGAAAAGGTTTGAGCACCACTGACATAGAAACATAGGTTTTAAAAATATATATATATTTGAAATATTCAAAGACTTTTCAAGATTCTTTCAAAAATAGCAGATCTCGCAGCACTTGCTTGTATATCTGCTATTTTTCAATAGTTAAAGCACAAAATAATGCGTAATAATGCGTTCCCAGTCTAAATGGGTTAAACCTCCTCCCCCTATGAAGAACATTCACAGGGTTGCCCCACAGTGAATCCTTGCACCCAGGGCCCAGAATTTGGTGTGACACCCCTGTGTGCATGTTTGTGTGTAGGGGGATCTCTACTATTACAGTACCTATACATTTATGTCTCATATGTGTACGTATACGGTTGCTCATCAGGTGGGTGGAGTGGACCTGAGAGAGGCCAGCCATGAGCAGGCAGTGGAGGCCATCCGCACAGCTGGAGACATCATCCACTTCCTGGTGCAGACTGGACCAGACAGACCTCAGGTATTCCATCCCAGCCACGAGGCACCATTTGCTTGCACAGCACATTTGTAAAGGCCTATGCCTAATTTATACTTTGTCTCATGCCTTTGGCACTCGCTGACAATCGCAGATGTTCAAGCTAACAATCAGTTCTTTTTTGCGAGTGACACCGCCAGTGATGAAATATAAACTAGGGCTTCCGAATCCAATTAGAAATGAGTTCCTTTAGGCTACGCAGTGTAATTTCACACTTAGTAGTCCCCCCAGGAATCCGCGGAGAAAAATTCTTAATTCCGCGGAGAACAATCCTGATTCTGCGGAATTCTGTGGTGAACAATTCTTGATTCCGCGGACATTAAAAAACAACCTAAAATGACCAGTTATCAAGCTAAAAATGATATAGTTCTAATAATCAAGTGAAATAGCTATGAAAATAGGCAAATAGCTACAATTAATTTTAATTAGTGGTTAGAATAATCAAATAATCATGTTTGAGAATATAAATCTAATATTAAATCTATTCTTTTTTTTAATTGTTATTGTTTTTAATAATTACTTTCTGTTGCAAAGACTATATTGTCATGCAAACCCTGCCCATAGTAACCACATTTTAGAGGATAGCCTACCTACTACCTAGTATGGGTGTAATATTTATCTATTCTCTTCTGCATTAGCATAACGCCAGGACCATAGACATAGAGGAACTATAGTTCAGGACACAGTTTCTGTCAGGAACGAATGTGGGACCGGACCAATACAGCGTCAGTGCAACCAGCAGGAGGGAAGCTAAGCTATTCCCCCAGGCCCTGTATGAGGTGGCCACTGGCCAGACCATGTACACATCGTTTTATAATAGTAGTAATGACTACTCCCGCCGCTCTGCTGCCACTCGCGACCGTTATTCTACGGACGTCAGAAAAGTCCGCGAATGGCCGAGAAATCCGCGGGTGGTCCATGTATAGCATGCGTGAGTGCGTCTTTCTCACCATGTGAGGCTGTGAGCCAATATAAACAGTCAGACGATGTGCCTAGTTCCTAGTCCATTAAAAATCAGCACCATCCGCTCTGGTATCGTCACCACACACACGAGTCACAGCACATGAATGCATGCCACGGCAAACAAAGCCATTTCCGTTTCCGTATCCGGCACGAGGACCGGCTAGGCTGTGAGTCTTGTCCGTCTATATCACCGCGACATCTAGCGGCCGTGATGAAAACTACATGTAAAATGTAATATTCTGCTCCTCGTCTGCGGACTACTATGATATCCGCGGGAGGCTCTGATATCCGCGGAGGGCTTCGATTTCCGCGAAAAATTCCGTGATCGCGGAATCGCGGATTCCTGGGGGGACTACCTTAGGCTTGATGTTTGGCCAGAGCATGAAAAGACTTTCAATTACACAAGTTAACAATGAGAGTGATTTGAGCCTGACATTATGTCCTCTAGACACAACGTGCCGGGCACATAGGAATGTGTGAGGTGGCTGGTGTGCAGGGAACATATCCGGTGTCTCCTATCGTATCGGATGTTTACTGTCAATATTCCAGGATGACCTCCCACTTGGGTAATGACGCCCCCTGGCGATCATTCAGAGAAACTACTTCAGCTCCCGTACTAACGTAGGTAGGAAGGGCCTGTCACTCAAACCGGAGTGACCCGCCTCCAGGCTATATAAGCCCCCGGAGGCGGAAGTAACATCCTCTTTTCACTCTCTGCGATATCACATTCAGATAAGTTGAAACTCAGCCTTTGTATTATTATTCTTCGCGCATTAGCCTAAAGCGGTGGCATTGGAGTCGCCCACCGGCGAGTGTTGAATTAACCCGTACTTAAGAATACTTATTCTTGTCCCGTCCTAAAACGACGGTTATTTCCTTCTATAACAAAGGATTATTACTGCTTGTTCAGGCCTCTGCCCGAACCAAGCGTGGCATAGCATTAGCCGTTAGCTTGTTAGCTCGTCTGCTCTTTGTTAACGTTAGCTACACTGCTTACCGCTTGTTCAGGCCCTGCCCGAATCAAGCGTGGCCTAGCTTTAGCCGTTAGCTTGTTAGCTCGTCAGCTTCCTTTGTTAACGTTAGCTACACTGCTTCGCTATGAACCCTCTTGCTTTCTGCCGAGGGAATGTATGTTTGTTCTGCTGTTAGCTTGTTAAGGCCTCTGCCTGAACCAAGCGTGGCCTAGCATTAGCCGTTAGCTCGTTGCTCGACAGCTTCCTTGTTAACGTTAGCTACGTGTTTCGCTATGGTCCCTCTTGCCTTTCTGCCGAGGGAATGTATGTTTCTGCCTGAACCAAGTTTGGCCTAGCATTAGCCGTTAGCTCGTTGCTCGACAGCTTCCTTGTTAACGTTAACTACACTGCTTCGCTATGGTACATCGGTTCCACCTGGCTAGGGCAGGCCTCGGAGCCTGCGCTCCACCAGGAGGGCTCAACGCTCTGGATCCTACAGCCCAGGCTGTCCGCCCCAGGCGGCCCGCACCGATAGTCAAGGTGCGGCGCTGCCGTCCGGGGCACCGCTTGTTCAACAGCGCGCCTTGGTCAAGATGGCGCCAAGCGACGTGAGACACCGCCTGCCGTGCAGCCGACCGCAGCTAGCTCCACTGTCACTGGAGCTGGCGGGTCTGGCGGAGTTACCGCGAGGAAGGTGACTAAGAAGTCTAACAATATCCCTCCGGTGACCATTTCTCCTACGGGCGCGGTGCCTAAAGAGTAGCGTTGTGAGGTGACCGTCGGGGACGTCCCCTTCGACGTGAACTTTAACAAAGCAGTCCGATCCTTCAGGCGCGAATCGGACCTGAGCTCCAGTCAGAGCTAGGGTTCGTACTCAGGATACTCTGAGGACGAGAAGGAGGAGGACATGGCGGAGGAGGATGGCTCTCGCCCTGTCTTTACAGTGAAAGGTAAGGCCCCTGCGGCGCCAGCACTTCAACTGCCCCTCCACCCGCCAGTCAGGCGGGTGGAGCGGGTGGAGCGATGGCAGAGGACGTTGGTTTTCTGCAACGGAGATGTTGGATTCACTAAAGCGCTACAATCCTCATGGAAGTTACACAAGCACAATCTTTTCTGGGTTCTGTCAGACCCCAGTATAGAGTGGTGGGCACAACGTTTATTTTCTGTACCCCGCGTCGGGGAAATGAAAATGAGAATGTCGATGTATATGCCTCCTGTGTCCCAGATAGATCTGTTGAAAGAACAAAGTCTGTTTCTGTCCAACTCTATTGCACTAGCACAGATGACTCCATCTTGCATGACTCCTGTAAAAGTGTTGAAAGTCCTGTCAGGATTTTTTAATCAATCACAGGTTTTATCAGCAACCAGTATTGTTAATGTCAAACATTTATATGGTTCCTCTTACACGCGAGGGGAATATCCCTCGCGTGAACAATGCAATGAATTTAACG
This sequence comes from Nannobrachium achirus, assembly GCF_963921795.1. Taxonomy (NCBI): domain Eukaryota; kingdom Metazoa; phylum Chordata; class Actinopteri; order Myctophiformes; family Myctophidae; genus Nannobrachium; species Nannobrachium achirus. The sequence goes on from NC_137812.1 coordinate 45,045,488, forward strand.
ATGAGTCACTAATTCTGTCGGCCTACTATGAGCCCTCGTCACGGGACAAGCATGAAGGCCATAGCGCAGGTATTAAACGTAAAAGTTCCTCCCCTGTCAGGGGAGAATGCTTTAGTTGCGGACATTGTAGAGGGGGATTGTGTTGGGGCAGGGGTCCGTGGTGTCACCCGGTTCCCCTCCCCCCAAACGAGGACGTTTATTTTCCCCGCGTCGGGGAAATAAAAATGAGAATGTCAATGAATATGCCTCTTGTGTCCCAGATAAATCTGTTGAAAGAACAAAGTCTGTTTCTGTCCAACTCTATTGCGCAGACGACTCCATCTTGCATGCCTCCTGTAAAATTGATGTAGTCCTGTCAGGACTCCTTTGTCAATCACAGGTTTTGTCAGCAACCAGTAATGTTATGTCAAACATTTAGACGGTTCCCCTTACACGCGAGGAGAATATCCCTCGCGTGGTTAATGCAATGAATTAACAATGAGTCACAAAATTCTGCCGGCCTACTAATGAGCCCTCGTCAAGGGACAAACATAAAGGCCTTCCCCGCGTCGGGGAAATGAAAATGACGCTTGTGTCTCAGATAAATCTGTTGAAAGAACAAGTCTGTTTCTGTCCAACTCTATTGCACAGACGACTCCATCTTGCATGCCTCCTGTAAAATTGATGTAGTCCTGTCAGGACTCTGTAGTCAATCACAGGTTTTATCAGCAACCAGTAATGTTATGTCAAACATTTAGATGGTTCCCCTTACACGCGAGGAGAATATCCATCGCGTGGTCAATGCAATGAATTAACAATGAGTCACAAAATTCTGCCGGCCTACTAATGAGCCCTCGTCAAGGGACAAACATAAAGGCCTTAGGACAGGGGCTAAGATAAATGCATGCCTCCTGTAGTAATGATGAAGTCCTGTCAGGACTCGTTAATCAATCACAGGTTTTATCAGCAACCAGTAATGTTATTGTCAAACAATTATGTGGTTCCTCAAGCGCGCGAGTGGGATATCCCTCGCGTCGACAATATGACTCCTTTATGCATGCCTCCTGTAAGAATGATGGAGTCCCGTCAGGACTCTTTAATCAGTCACAGGTTTTATCAGCAACCAGTAATGTTAACGTCAAACAATTATGTGGTTCCTCATGCGCGCGAGTGGATTTTCCCTCGCGTGAGCGATGCTATGAATTTAACCTTGAGTCAGAAATTCTGTCGGCCTACTATGAGCCCGGGTCAAGGGACAAGCATAAAGGCCTTAGAGCAGGTATTAAACGTAAAAGTTCCTCTCCTGTCAGGGGAGAATGCTTTAGTTGTGGGCGAGTCTGTTTATCAGTCGAATCGCTTTGCTCTTCCTGTTGCTCTATCGAGCGAAAACCGAACGCTTCCGGTTTCACCGGATACGGATTCGCTAGCTCCCCGCTTCCGGTCCGGCCGCAAAAAAAAAAAGCTCCGCTAGTCAAGCGGTACAATCAGAAGGTGTTCCCGCCTTGCGGCCTATTGAACCCCTGCGCTCCGCATCCGGGTGTTCCGGATACGGATACGCAGGTTCCCCACTTCCGGTCCCGCCGCAAAATAGCTCCGCTAGTCAAGCGGTACAACCAGAAGGTGTTTCCGCCATGCGGCCTATTGAACCCTTGCGCTCCGCATCCGGTCGTTCCGGATACGGATACGCAGGTTCCCCACTTCCGGTCCGGCCGCCAAAAAGCTCCGCCGTCACGGAAGCACAGTGGTGGGGTTTCTCTCGCTCAAAACACGCTAGCACGCTGCGCGCGCCAGTGGAAGTTATGCAACCCGAGCCATTGGGTATTTCGAACGATAACCAGGGGTTACAGGTTACAGTTCGCAGACATACCCCCGCTTTCGAGCAGGGTTATTCATACCAGGGCGCGTGGTTTAAAAGCAAATCTTTTGAGAGAAGAGATCAGCTCCTTGCTAAGCAAGGGTGCTATAGTGGAGCTGGACAGGACCCAATCCCGCATGGGATTTTGGAGCCGTTATTTCCTGGTGCCCAAAAAGGGGGAGGGGCTACGTCCCATCCTGGACCTAAAGGCACTAAACGTGTACCTGAAGAAATACGTTTTCAGGATGCTAACTGTACCCACCATGTTACGGTCGGTCAGGCAAGGGGATTTCCACTGTTCAGTGGATCTGAAAGATGCTTATCAGCACGTCCAGATTTATCCCCCACACAGGAAATTCCTACGGTTCGCCTTCGAGGGTCGCCTGTACGAGTACACAGTACTCCCTTTCGGTCTGTCACTGAGCCCGAGGGTTTTCGTGAAAGTGACCGAAGCAGCCATCGCCCCGCTGAGACAGCAGGGCGTCAGGTTGGCGACGTACATCGACGATTGGATGATTTCAGCGAGCTCCGCCCACGAAGTGGCGCGTCACACACAAGTGGTTTTGGCTCACCTGAAGGCCTTAGGTTTCATAGTCAACCACGGCAAGAGCATGCTGACTCCAGCAAGTCGTCTTACATTCATTGGGGTCCTTCTGGACTCATCCGACATGTCGGCCCGTCTCTCAGAGGAGAGGGTGGACAGGTTTCGGGAATGTATCGACTCCTTTCAAGTGGGCCAGGAGGTCACTTACAGGAGTTGCATGGTACTGACGGGAATGATGGCTTCCGCAGTACATCTGTTGCGTTTGGGCAGGTTTCATATGAGACCTTTTCAAAGATGGATGTTATCCCTCGGGATCCCGCCCTCCTTGAAGTACAAGAAGGTTACGGTTTCCCCTTCCTGCGCGATCGCCCTGTCTCCGTGGCTGGTGGAGGGGTTCCTCACCAGCGGAGTCTCGATTGGCGAGGTGGTTTCCCGCAAGTCGATCACGACAGACGCCAGTCTCAGTGGATGGGGAGCCACTTTCGAGGGGCGCACAGCGCAGGGGCGTTGGCCTCTGGAGATGAGGGGTCGTCACATCAACTATTTGGAGTTGATGGCTATACTCCTGGTGCTCAAGCATTTCGAGCCTTGGATTTTGCATTGTCACGTCCTGGTCAGGACAGACAATACGACGGCCATGTTTTATGTCAACAAACAGGGGGGCCTGTCGTCGTTGCCACTGGACCGTCTGGCTCGAGAATTGACGGTTTGGTGCTTGTCGCGCCTCAAGTCGATCAGGGCCTTACACGTCCCAGGTCTCCTCAACAGCGGAGCAGATCTCCTGTCCAGGGGAGGTTCTCGCTACGAGGATTGGTCTCTCCACCCCAGGGTGGCGAACCAGATTTTTCGCAAGTTCGGTCAGCCAGTGGCGGACCTGTTTGCGTCAGCGGAGAATACGAAGTGTCCGTTGTTCTTCGCGGTGAAGGGCAGTCCTCCCTTGGGGTTGGACGCCTTAGCGCACACGTGGCCGAGAGGTCTACTGTACGCGTTTCCCCCCTTCGACTTAATCCGACCCACTCTGGAGAGAGTCAGGAGGTTCGGTCTGGAGATGCTCCTGGTGGCTCCCTACAAGGGCACGTGGAGGTCGGCGATCGCCCCTCTCCTTTGCGAACCGGGTTGGCAGCTGCCTCAGTGCAGGGATCTGTTGAGTCAGGCCAGGGGGGAGATCTTCCACCAAGACCTGCAGGTCCTAGACCTGTGGGTTTGGCACGTGAAAGGTTAAACCTGCTGGCGGCTGGTTTTTCTTCTGAAGTGGTTGCTACCATTCAGAGTGCTAAGGCGCCTTCTACGAGGGCGTCTTATGATGGAAGGTGGAATGCCTTTGAGGACTGGTGTGAGTCGCGTGTTCCACCGGTGGTGGCCCATGTGGCGTCAGCCCAGGAAATTCTGGAATTTATGCAGGACCGCTTGAGAAGTGGTCTTGCATTTTCTACCCTTAGGGGGTATTTGGCGGCTATTAATGCCTGTCACCTGGGGGTGGCGGGCAAGGCACCTTCTAAAGTCCCGGAGGTCATCAAGTTCATGCAAGGAGTTGAACGTTTGAGGCCGGTGACTAGGTCTTTGTTCCCAGTTTGGGATCTGCAGGTGGTTCTAGGGGGCCTATGTCGGGCTCCCTTTGAGCCGCTTGTAGGGATGCCTTTGAAACTTTTGAGTTTCAAGACGGCTCTTTTGCTGGCTTTGGCCACGGCTAAAAGAGTTGGTGACCTGCAAGCTCTCTCGGTGTCTGCGGAGTGCATGCAGTTTATGAACAATGATCTCAAGGTGTTGCTCAAGCCTCATCTTAAGTTTGTTCCTAAGAACATGGTGGTTCCTAAGGAGCCTGTTGTTCTTCTGGCTTTTCATCCTCCTCCGTTTGTCTCGGTGGAGGATGAACGGCTGAATTGCCTTTGTCCTGTCAGGGCATTGAAGGCCTACTGTGACAGGACTGCTGGTTCTAGAGCTTCTTCTCAGCTCTTCGTGGAAATGGGCAATGTTCTTGTCAGAAAGCCGGTGTCTAGACCCACTCTTTCGAGGTGGATTGTGGATGCTATTAGGCTGGCTTACTCTAGTGCGGGTGTGGAAGTGCCGGCGGCACTTAAAGCCCATAGCACTAGAGGTGTGGCTACTTCGTGGGCACTGGCAAAGGGAGTCTCCGTTCAGGAGATTTGTGTTTCGGCGAATTGGTCTTCGCCTTCTACCTTTGCAGCCTACTATCACCTGGATATCGAATCCTCTTCGCTAGCGCATTCGGTTCTGGGTGCAGTTGCCTCCTCTACGTCATAGAGGAGTCGGATCTTCCCCTCCCACAGGTGGGCATGTAGCCACCTGGGGTATTTTGGGGGGGACCCTGTGTTTTCCTTATATAGTGTGTCTTACTTATAAGGCGGACTTGTCCTTTTCATTTAGTTGAATGAGGCGGACTTCGGTCTGTCAGGGTCTCTCCTTATTTTCTCATGCCTTCACACCCAGGTCCGGTGGGCCTGGGACCTTCTGGGTGATGGGTCACGCCCGTTTGGGCTGTGCTCACCCATATGAGGGGTGTGTGGGGGTATGAGAGTAGGTTGTGGCTTAGAGGGGAGTTTAAGAATCCCAAGTGGGAGGTCATCCTGGAATATTGACAGTAAACGGTAGGTTCCGTACGGAACCATTGTTTACTTAGATATGGAAGGATGACCTCCCACGTAATGCCCCTCTGTTTCACTGAATGTGGCAGAGAGTGGTATTAAGAGGATGTTACTTCCGCCTCCGGGGGCTTATATAGCCTGGAGGCGGGTCACTCCGGTTTGAGTGACAGGCCCTTCCTACCTACGTTAGTACGGGAGCTGAAGTAGTTTCTCTGAATGATCGCCAGGGGGCGTCATTACCCAAGTGGGAGGTCATCCTTCCATATCTAAGTAAACAATGGTTCCGTACGGAACCTACCGTTCTGTAGCATTTAGAGTATACTCTCAATGCTCTGCTTCCTCTGCACTTTCTGTTTCCGCATTCTCCTACAGTCTCCTGTGCGGCCAAACCACGAAAGAGCGTCGCCGCATCCCGACTCTCAGCGCAGCAAGGTGGGAACCCTCTTAGGCTAGTGCTTTTAAAGATGCAGTGCCATGATTTTTCTCCCCCTAAAACACGATGACCAGGTATTATGATTGATTATACTAGGAGGAAGATCTTAAGAAAAGTGTACAGAAAGTGTTACAATTGGGTTTTCATGTGGCCACAACCACCAGTTCATTAAGTATGCCTGGTTGTCTGGTGGCTGGTGGCTCAGCTGAAGTTAGCCACACCCACAGTGTTGGGTGAATGGTAAAAGGGGAGGGGATGAGTTTATGATGTCATTTAATCTGTGTTTTTCGACTGGGCCTTTTGAGGCCCATTCTTTCAGCTTACAAAAAATACACAGGGAAGACAAATCTGCACATTATAACCACACCTTGGGGTCTATTAGAGTAATGTCAACTCCATAGACACATACAAAACAGAAAAAGTACAAAACTATGGCACCACGTCTTTAACTTTACAATGTCTTATATTTTAATATTAGGCAATAGTCATGCCTTTGATGCCTAATGTAGCATGAACAAAAATTGCCTTGTGGACCAAAATCATTGTGTAAGCGTCCCTCCTCTATTTGGACTTACTATTCATGGTATTACTTTTCATTTGATGTCAGTGTGAATATTATGTTATGGGCTTGCTGTATAATAGTGCAGAAAGTGCAATATATTCTGAGACTATTGCAATATCAAGTGATCAATCAATGTTAGAACTGCATAATAAGACCTTCTGTACTGTATGGAAGGGATGCCGTTGTGGACTGTGTTCTGTGCAGTGCAGACTCTGTTGAACCCTGTTGAATCCTGTTGTCCCCTTTAGGAAGCTGAGCTTCTCAGTGGTCTGTTCCTTAGCCTCTCCCCCACAAACCCCTTCACCCCCACCCCCTTCAAGGTTTGTACTGTGTGTGCACGTAAAGGTCTTTCTTTACACACCAGGGAGTGATGAATAAACAATATGAAAATGCAAAATACTCGCCAGCGAATATTTCACATACAGTGTGTGACAGAAACAAAACGCTTTGTTCTATCCAGCCTTTGTCGGTGTCACCGGCGAAGGCTTTTTGGGTGAATATTTCACTTAGAAACTATTCATATGCATCATAGTTCATGCCTCATTCATCGAAAAATCAACCTCGCTCCAAATAAAAATGATGTTGCTTCACTGGCGCATAATATTTGCTTGTCTGGAAAAAGAAAAAAATCCAGGCAAACTATTTAAAAAAAAGTAACAGCTCCAGTGTGTAAGGACCTGTGTGTTTGTGTGTGTGTGTGTGTGTGTGTGTGTGTGTGTGTGTGTGTGTGTGTGTGTGTGTGTGTGTGTGTGTGTGTGTGTGTGCGTGTGCGTGCGTGCGTGCATGTGTGTAGCCAGTGTACTGTAGGTGTGTGTGTAGTGTGTGTTTACGTGTGCATAATGCTGTGCATGGGTGTACCAATACTTTTGAAAGGATATGTGCCAACTTACAGTAATCAGTGTGTATATTTTGTGGATAGAATCCTTAGTTCAAAGTCGGCTACCTTGTTTGCTGAAAACTTTTGTTTTCCTCTTTGATGAAGCATTTGTTTGAAGATATTTTACATATCTTCAAACGGATGTGCCACAAGTTATGCAGTCTTTCTTAGGTTACAAAATAATGCATAACACTGGTCATCTTTCATGTTATTTTTAGCTGACATTAAACTTCGTGTTCATTAATTCATCCTATTCGTCAGCTTTTCCCACTGCAACATCAAGCGTTCTTGAATTAGCCCTCAGGGGTAAGTCCAACTTCTGCCTGAAGGACCCCTGAGGCATCTTCCCCAACTCTGCCTGCTCAATAATGCAACACTACTTCCCCCAAGGTACCGCCGCCAACAGCCAATAGAAGAGACCAGAGAAATCCTGTCACTTCACCAATCACAGTGGGAGCGGACGACGACGACGAGATTGGCCGAAGTAGGTCAACATCATAGAGACGTCACACACACACACACACACACACACACACACACACACACACACACACACACACTGTGAGATGGGACGATAAGTGATATTATTGTTTATTGTGATAAAAAACAGTCACTATAATCATATTGTGGAGATTTAATATATTGTGATATCGTCGCACTGGGATCAATTCACCTTTTATTTGCCGAGCTGCATATCCGGTACCATTTAACCGTCTATTGGTAAAACATACTTAAAATATACGTACTTGATAGTCTCTTTCAAATGTCTTTGCCAAAAAATAGCCGATCTACAAGCTCACAACGCATCGCGTTGCGACGCGTTGTGAGCTTGTAGATCGGCTATTTTTTGGCAAATGTTCCACCCCAGGATAATGCATTACTTTTGTCACAATAATCGTGATATGAAATCTTCATATCGTGCCATCACTCACACACACACACACACACACACACACACACACACACACACACACACACACACACTCACACACACTCACACACACACACACACACACACACACACACACACACACACACACACAAACACACACACACACACACACACACACACACACACACACACACACACACACACACACACACACACACACACACACTCTCTCTCTCTCTCTCTCTCTCTCTCTCCACTGCCAGAGGGTTTCCTCTGTAAATAAGCTGCATGCAAACTACATATTTCTCTTGTAATAACGGTGTCCTGACAGCTCTGTTTGTTCCCCCTTGCTCTCCTTAGAGAAGATGCTGCAGCGCTACGGTAGCCTGGCTGGGAAGCTCCATATGTTGGAGATTAAGAAGGGCCCTCATGCCCACGGACTGGGACTCAGCCTAGTGGGCAACAAGGACGGCTCACGTGCACGGATGAGTGTCATCGTGGCGGGCATCGAGCCCAGCGGAGCCGCCGGATTAGACAGAAGAATACAAGTTGGGGATGAGCTGCTGGAGGTACGGAGAAGGGGTCTGTGGTATCTCTTGGGATGAAGAGATTGGTCGGGTCTATAGCATAGACTGTAAAAAAAATATGGACGAAGCGAAGCCATTGGTTTCTATGCTGCGAAAATGATGTTTTTTTGGCCCTTGTATGGGTGTCGCCATCATTGTTTGAATGGTACCCCAGGAATCATAAGGAATGCTATTAGCTGCCAACGGTCACGTGCAAATGCAGGGATACATGGGAGAATGTGGTCGGAGCCTCCCGAAATAAAGCACACGAAGAAGAACACAGCCGGCTGGTATCAGTTTAGTCGGCCACGCCCCCCGCAACTTTATCATCAGTTTTAACATAAATGGGACCATATTTGCACAAAACGCATATCATGGTGATTGAAAGGGAGTTTTTCACTTGCGACAGGAACCATAAAGTATTTATGACAACGTTTATTAAGGTTAGAAAATCAAAGGGGAAAACGAATGGGGTCCAATTGTAGACACATTCTTTTTGGTACCTCGCGGAGGGAAAACAGCGCAACTAGCGGCCAAACATGGAAGTTTATTTCCGTATTGGATTCGTTTTAAATCGGCGGAACTATGCCCCTGGTCTATAGGCGTCCAGTAGTCTGAAGTAACTAAGTAGATTTACTCAAGTACTGTACTCAAGTACAATTCTGAGGTATTTGTACTTTACTTGAGTATTTCCAATTTCCACTACTTTTACTTCTACTCCACTACATCTCGGATCCAAATATTATACTTTTACTCCACTACATTTATTTGAAAACTTTAGTTACTAGTTACTTTGCATAATATATAAATAATTATATTGTAAAAAATACATTAATCCACTTTAGCCCTATTTTATACCTTGGCTATTGTAAATAGCCAATCGTGAGCTTTTGGTACTTTAAATATATATTTGATGCAAATATTTAAGCTTTTACTCAAGTACATTTTGAATTACGGACTTTTACTTGTAGAGTATTTCTACATTGAAGTGTTGATACTTTTACTTTGAAAAAATGTGAGTACCTCTTCCACCACTGTAGGCGTCCAGGTGGTGTAGAGATATAGCACCTGCACACCACCTGCTTGAAGCGTCTGGCCTCTCCATGTACATATCGGAGGAGACACATGCTTGTCTACATCCTCCCCAGACCAAACAGCAGCGGTTGGCAGTGAATATAAATGATATGGGGGGGAACTTCCCCACATATAATTTATAGTCACTGAACGAATGTCTATATTAGGAGAAAAACTAAAAAATAATGGAAAATAAAGCTGTAGGGGAGAATGGTGGAACAGCTAAGCCGTGCGGGGGAGCAGGTGTGAGTCATGGGATGAAACGGCCTGATGCCTAATTTTTGAAGAGAGGTGGAGATGGGGAAAGGGGGCTGTGTTAAGAACATCAAAAGATCTGACAGTAGGTATTATTAATTGTTGTTTATTCTTTTAGATCAATGGTCAAGTCCTGTATGGTCGCAGTCACCAGAATGCCACCACCATCATCAATAACGCTCCCACTAAAGTCAAAATCATTCTCATCAGGTACGATACAGGATACTTTATATGACTGAACTCATGTACTTTTTCATTGTGTAGTAGTGATTTTCAATGGTGGTCAACACTCAATAGTGTACATGTATATGAGTGTGGATGGCAGAACTGACGATAACAGATGGTTTTGACTGCCCAGGAATGAAGCCACCCTGAGTCAAATGGCTCAGAGACCAAGGGAAGAGTGTGCAGATCCTGTCAACTCACAGACAGACTCTACAGTGGATGGATGTCCCTTAAAAGACATCCAACACATCTTGCTACCTCAGGTACAACAAGTAAATGCTGTTTGGCCCTTCACAGCCCTTATGTTTATGCAACCTAACAGTCAACAGACATGTAGGGAATATAATTATCTCCACCAGATTATGTTTTAGCCAGTTTGTGTCTGTGTTTGCTAGCTTGTCCGGCTGGACTGCTGGACCACATTTATTTTGAATGCTTTCCCAATATGTTATGAAATAGTACAATTTCTTTATATAATGGAAGTCTATGGCGGTGGGATCAGGAGGGAACTTTGCTCAAATATGGTGTCATGGAGTATGTCATCAGATACGTCATAGGAGACTGACATCACAAAGCCCAGTATAGGCCACCTGGCCTGGCAGAGATATGCACTCCACTCCACTGAACCTGATTCCTTTCTAAATTCATTCACCAGGGTCCCCATGGGGTTCTTATTTATCCCCCTCCTTTTGTCCCTCTAGTCTACACCAAATCAAGTAGTCAATCTAAGATCCAAGATTTGCTATTTTCGATGAACTTTGGCCTATTATGACATGTTCAGAATAGGGACGATACCGTTCATGTGGATATGTATTGTAATACTCAGTGCTGAGAGGTTTACTGTAGCTGTTAGTTTGGCTTGTCTCATGTTACTGTAGGATCAGGTGGATCTGGGGATCTGCCTGGCAGATGACAACGCAAGGAAAGGAGTAGTGGTCCGCTCCTTGACCCAGCATGGGACTGCAAGTAAGGTATGAAATCATACTCATCATATCGTCATAATCGTCATTATCATTAGTCTGAGTGCCACTGCAGGGCAACCAGACTATAGTACTTGTTCGACTTTATTCCATCCATCCATCTTTTTTGCGGCAATACTCCTCCCACAGTTTTTGCGGCACGCACTTAAGTTGGGCCATATGAAAAATCGACTTCATCAGGAATTGATTCCTTGCATTTTGCTAAGAGATGTGTTATATACACTCGCAATTTCCAATTGCATCTTTCTAGTTCCTACTCATTCCTTCCCCTTACTATCTTCATCATCTCAGCCATTCATCTGTGTCATATTTTCAATCTACTGTACCACCTTTCCCCCATGGCATTAGTATTACTAAGGAGGAGCTCGGGTTATAGTAATTATTACATTGAGTAGTTTCATGAATGTCATCCCAGAATTGATTACATTCAATAATGGGTTTCCCCCGCCATATCAAACAACAATCTAAAATAAAGTAACTTTTTTAAAACTCTAGGGTTATTTATTATTATTATTATGTTCTTCCAGCCAGAGCACCATCTCATTCATTTAAATTCTTATAAAAGTGATCGCATTCCATGTGGTTTTGTAACTGCAGGTAGCTATTTTAATTCACATGACACCGAGGACCTAGGTAATGTCAGTCATTAGTCTATTGAACCACGCTGTGTGTGTTATTACAACAGTCATATCACCAGAGGTTTCTAGCAATATTAAAACCAGATTAAGCTCTTAAGATTATGACTGCCTGCCATGTATACCGGTACATATACACAAAATGTAACAATACATTTCCAGATTACTCCATGACAAAGGTTCAGCTACAGACTCTTTAATGGACATTGTTTATTGTTGAATTTTACACTATGTTTCTGTTCTACGTATAGGATGGCCGGATAAAGGTTGGAGATAGAATTATAGCAGTGGGTGATGAGCCTGTGGCTGGACTGTCAGTGGACAAGGTATACACGCACGCACTCACGCACGCACTCACGCACGCACTCACGCACGCACGCACGCACGCACGCACGCACGCACGCACGCACGCACGCACACACGCACGCACACACACACACACACACACACACACACACACACACACACACACACCAAACAAACAAAAAACACTATCACCTCACTGATGTTTAGGGGCACTTGTTATGATTACAAAGACACACATGCACATTGTAGTGACGTGATCAATGGCCACTTTGATTGATCTATCGCATGGGTCTTCAACAGGGGGTCCGGGACCCCTAGGGGGTCCTCAGAGTTACTACAGGGGGTCCTCCAAATCTCTGAGTGATAGAAAGTCTTTTTCTCCTTTTTTATATTAACCACTTGAACCCTAGCATCCATATTCTGAGTACTTTCGCTAAAAATAGCCGATCTACAAGCTCACAATGCCTCGCGCTGCGAGGTGTTGTGGCGTAGAGGGGAAAAAGAGCAGACAAAGTACAGAGTGAAAGCTCACATTTATTAAGTATTGACAGTTCAAGTGGTTAAATATCTGAAAACACAAATTGACATGAATCCAAAATACACTGATGATTGTGATTGTGCTGTCAAACAATGAAACTATATGGAATCTACGAACAGGTTGTGGGGGTCCCTGCTTCATCTCTCTCTCAGCTAAGGGGTCCTTGGCCTGAAAACGTTGAAGACCCCTGATCTATCGGCTGACTTATTGAAACATACTTCCCATGTGTTCAGGTGTCCAGCATGCTCCGGAAACAACGGGGCTCAGTCAAGCTGTCCATCAGCCGCTGCTCCAGACCCGTCTCCTCCTCCTCCTCCCCCTTCCATCCTGCCCCGCCCCCGTCCCGTCCCGCCTCTCTCCCCGCCTCTTCCTCCAACCCCGGTGCCATCTCCACCTCCTCCTCCTCCCTCTCGCTGCCCATGTCCTCCTCCCACTCTTCCATCAATACCATCGGGCGGTCGGATTGGCCCGGGTCGTGTGCGGGGTCCCCCGACCCTCAGTGCTGTCCCATCGTGGCCGGCGGCGAGACCTCCGTCGAGATCAGCAAAGGGAACACAGGTCTGGGCCTCAGCATCGTAGGGGGCTGTGACACCCTGCTGGTGAGAGCATTCAATGCACACACGTCCCACGTCAACAAGTAAAAAAAAACCTAAGTCCAAGGCCAAGGGTTCAATGTTCAAGGTTTCTTTACTGTTTACGTCTTATGTACAGGTGCATGAGAGAAATCAAAATAAGCCGCTGGCTTTTTTGAGTCTATCTTTTTAATAATGGTGTGACAATGTATGTAATTTTACATGTTTTTATTATCAATAAAGATGTCAAAATCAAAGTAAACTTTGGGAATTTTACTGTGTTGTCTACAAGCTATTTCTTCTCTCTCTCTGTGTGTGTAGCCTATACAAACACACACGCACGCACGCACGCACGCACGCACGCACGCACGCACGCACGCACGCACGCACGCACGCACACACACACACACACACACACACACACACACACACACACGCACGCACGCACGCACGCACGCACACACACACACACACACACACACACACGTTTATTAGTCAGTGGGCTGAAGCAAGTACAAGTCTTGTAGCTGTTTTAATAAGAGTGTGATTTCTGTTGTTCCCTCCAGGGGGCAGTAATAATCCACGAAGTGAATGATGGTGGAGCTGCCCAGAGAGATGGGAGACTGCAGGCAGGAGATCAGATATTAGAGGTGCAATCATGCACTCATGCACGCAACACACACACACACACACACACACACACACACACACACACACACACACACACACACACACACACACACACACACACACACACACACACACACACACACACACACACAAATGTCTCATCCTGGCAACAGACAAGGAAGGTTTTTATTGGCAACAGGAATGCAATTTCTAACTACCTCCTCCCTCCCTCCCTCTCCACTCCTTTCCTGTACCATTCCTTTATTCCTCTGCTGTCCCCGGCCTGCAGGTGAATGGGATAGACCTTCGGCAGGCCACCCACGAGGAGGCCATTGGTGTGCTGCGACTGACGACCCAGCGAGTGCACCTGCGTGTCTTCAGGCACCAGGAGACTTACAGGGAGGAGGACCTCTGGGACGTCTTCAACATAGAGCTCCAGCCTCGGCCTGGAAAGGCTTTAGGCTTGACCACGATAGGGAAGAGGTATAGTAATTAATTATAGTCTGGACGGGCTTTAGACCTGACCACCATAGGAAAGAGGTATAGTAATTAATTATAGTCTGGACGGGCTTTAGACCTGACCACCATAGGAAAGAGGTATAGTAATTAATTATAGTCTGGACGGGCTTTAGACCTGACCACTATTGGGAAGAGGTCTCGTAATTAATTAGTGTCTGGACAGACATTAGACCTGAACACTATAAGGAGTAGGTATAGTAATTAGACCATGGACAGACATTAGACCTGAACACTATAAGGAGTAGGTATAGTAATTAGACCATGGACAGGCATTAGGACTGACCACTTATAGGGAGGTACAGTAATTAGGGATTGGCTTTGCCACAACTATTTAGCCCCAATTATCCCTTAGACAAAAATATATAAGGATATTTAGGATCTCAATGGAAAATAACAAATGAGCCTTGCCTTAATCGAGTTTCCTTTTAGTTGACATTGTATCAGTGAACTGTACTGTCATGAAACTGTACCTTTTCCTATCCAAAACTTCTAATAAATACCTCAATCAATCAATCAAAAGGCATAAACCAACAGCCCAGCCGAGTTTCTTTCCGGCGACTCTTCTGGTATTCCAACACAGCGGCTAGTGTTCTGGTATTATCAGCTGATAGCTTCCTTGATCAGATACTTTTGGTGTTATGTTAGTATTTCAATGTTTAGTCTTCTTCCTTTGTGAAGAAAGATAAGTATTTCATCAATCTGAACATTCTGTCTTTTACCGTTCTTATCAAAACTGAGAGCTCATAATGAGCAGTCATCTGTGGGAGCAGTGATACCACAAAATAAATCACCTGTGGCAGATTAATCACATATTCTCCATTTTCTTTTGAGAGGCATGGCATATTGAAGAGCCACGGGTCAATGCACAAGATAGACTATCAGCATGTAAATGATGATAAGGAGCTACACATAACTCATGTATATGAGGCTCACTGTAGGTTACAAATAACACATGTATTTGAAGGCCTGTTCCCCTCATTGTAGGTAAAAAATAAACTACAATGTACTGTTTATGAGCAGTTAGAGCAGCTAGCAGCTTTAGGTCAATACTACATATCACACATGTACTGTATTTGAGGGCCTGGTCCCCTCGCTGTTGATTAATACTACACACAACACATGTACTGTATATAATGGGCTGGGCATCTCGCTGTATGTTCATAATACATACTGTATCATACTGTCACACAGAAAACATATTTTTATAATGTTTTGGTTCATGAATGAATGCCCTATTTTATAAATCTTAGTATGATAGAGTCACTAAAGTAGAACAAATAGCTGCTGTACAAGCTCACTATGAGCGGCATTGCGATGGGAATTGTGCACTTTTAAATACTCTTTTTATCTTAGCCAAAGTGGTTAAGTCTGTCCGTGGGTTGCATAAACATTTAGCCAACGAGAAAAGTATTAACAAGAGTTTGTGACTAAATTGGACCCACTGGGTTGACAGGCATGATTATGACACATCGCCGTGCGAAGCAGCAGGCCCGCACGCACGCTGCATAATGAATTCTAAGTGGAGACGTTGTAATTTTTTTACTTCCCAATGTTTTCATCAGCAACGACACGGGCGTCTTCGTCTCAGACATAATCAAGGGGGGATTGGCGGAGGCAGACGGCAGGCTGTTGCTAGGGGACCAGATCCTTTCCATCAGCGGCGAGGACGTCCGCGCAGCAACGCAGGAACACGCAGAGAAGCTGATACAGGTGCAGGCATGCTCACATACACACACACAGTGGAATCCTCTGGGGTTCGTTTAACCCAGGGGTCTTCAACGTTTTCAGGCCAAGGACCCCTTAGCTGGGAGAGAGATGAAGCAGGGACCCCCACAACCTTTTCATAGATTCCATATAGTTTCATTGTTTGACAGCACAATCATCATTGTGTTTTGGATTCATGTCAATTTGTGTTTTCAGATATGTATTTAACCACTTGAATCATCAATACATAACTTGACATTTCACTGTGTACTTAGTCTGCTCTTTTTCCCCTCTACACCAAACCTCTTTGCCGAAAATAGCTGATCTACGAGCTCACAACGCCTCGCAGCGCAACATGTTGTGAGCTTGTAGATCTGCTATTTTTGGCTAAAGTTCTCAGAATATCGACACTAGGTTAATATAAAAGGAGAAAAAAAGGTTTCTATTACACAAAGATTTGGAGGACCCCCTGTAGTAACTCTGAGGACCCCCTAGGGGTCCCGGACCCCCTGTTGAAGACCCCTGGTTTAACCCATTTAGGCCAGGATGTATTTTATGGCTTAGCTATTGAAAGATAGCAGACATACAAGCTCACAGCACAGAAATGTTGCAAATCTTTGAATATAATTATGTATTTTTAAGCAAACATTTGTAACTCAAATTTTGCTTCTGGGGGTCTCTGGAACTAAATATTTTGAGATGGGGGTCCGTGGCCAAATACATATCATTTTGGGGGTCCTTGACAACAAAAGGTTTGATCACCACTGACATAGGTTTTTCAGAAACCTGTTAGGATTTAGGAGACATTTATAGAATCGGGTCAATGTGTTCAAAGACTTGCGCAAATTGTCATGATTTTTCAAAAATAGCAGATCTATAAGCTCGCTGAAGCTTGTATATCTGCTATTTTTTAATAGTTAAAGCATCCAATTCAAATAAAGATGAGCAGCTGAGCAAGAGCAGAGTGCGGGAGTTTTTGTTCATGAAATATCTTTTCATGATTTCTTCAGTATTCACAGTCCTATGCACCTGCACCTGAATCTAGTGGATGTGCGAATACTTCCCCTACATAGAATAGTTAAAGCATAAAATAATGGTTGAAGTTATAATGTGTAATAATGCGTTCCAGGTCTAAATTATGGGTCCATTTGGTTGCATTTATACATGCTCAGTGTTACAAAAAGATAAATGAATGTAGTGGAGTTTCACTGTGAACATATAAATATAGACACAGTTGTCTTGTTTACATGTCGTGTCCATTTTCCCCCAGAGGTGCAGTGGTGCTGTAAATCTAGAAGTGGCTCGTTTCAAGGCCGGGATACCGTACTCGCATTGGAGCCAGGTAGAGAGTCCCAGCTCTTTGTGGCTGGCTGATGATCAGAATTGTTTCCAAATTTCCTAATAACAAATATGGATTATTATTGAGTGAAAGGATATTTATTATAGAAATTGTGTTTTATGCAGAGTGAGGACTCAGACTGCTCCACCCTTACACCCTCAAGTGGATGTGATACTTCTTCAAGCCACCAGAGGGAGATAGATTGCAAATATGGGAATTTTGGTGAGTGGTACTGTACATGAGTTCAGGAGTTTGGGGAGAAAATGGACAATTATGAATTATATATACATATATTGTAATCACATTAAAGTGTCTCAGATGTCCATAACTTGTATTTTGATCAGCCCTATGACATGAAGGCTTTCTAGTTTTATATTACATTGTTAATTTCATGCAGTATGAAAGTGTTGAGACTTTTTTTTGTCAGATTGAAACAAATATCTAAAAAGATCTAAAAACATTGCACTTCTTCTTTCCACAGTATCTGAAGAGTACCATGAGACCCGGAAAGTAGTTCTACAAAAGGTGAACTTCAAAATCTCATAGATAGTCTAACGATTATTGTTGCTAGCTTTAGTTACTTTAAGATTTGTATTATTAATACAAAACGTACGTTTATGTTAATACAAAATATGAACATAAATGATGTTGTATTATTATATGTTAAGTAAAATATTCAAAATATTATTTGTACATTGTGGTATTGCTACTTTTACTCAGTGGTACATTTGCAGTGGTACTGTACTTAAGTACAATATTGAGGTATTTGTATTTACTGTAATTTTACTGTACATCTCAGAGGCAAATATTGTACTTTTACTCCACTACAAGTATTTGACAACTTTAGTTACTAGTTACTTTGTAGATTTTGATTATTATTACAAAACACACATTAACCACTTCAGTCCTATATACATTTTGACCATTTGAAAATAGACGATCTACAAGCTCACAATGTGTCATGACTCATGATGTGACACTTTGTGAGCTTTGCTATATAAAAAAAAAAAAGTGAAATGAGACATTCTGCATAACGAGTTCGACTTTTGTTACTTTAAGTACATTTCGACACCAATACTTTTACTCAAGTCATTTCTGACTTTTACAAGTAAAACATTTGAGGACTTTTTCCACCACTGCTTTTATTCAAATAAAAAATCAAACCTCGGTTCGAAGTGGAGCGGTGAATCTGAGCAGCTATACCCTGTGTGTGTGTGTGTGTGTGTGTGTGTGTGTGTGTGTGTGTGTGTGTGTGTGTGTGCACAAAACAGCGCCCCTCCTTTAACTAGTGTGTTGTGTGTGGCCACTCAAGGTATTGCCAGGCTACGGACGGACGGACACGGCCAGCCAGCCAGCCACCCACATACCCACGGACATACCTGTCTATTGGGAGCGCTTTCACCGCTCCAAAAATAATCTTCATGTGTTTTCGTGTGTGACCTCAGGGCCCGTGTGATTGGCTTGATGTTTTTTTGTGTGACCTCAGGGCCCATGTGATTGGCTTGGCATCGGTGTGGCAGGAGGAGTGGGCAGTCTCCATGGCGATGTGCCTCTCTTCATCGTTTCCATGGATACCGATGGACTGGCTGCCAAGACAAAGAAACTCCAGGTGAGGGTGTGGAAATTGAGTGCATGCACATCGTGTCACAATAACTGAACTGTTTAGTGCAGGGTTCTTCAACGTTTTCAGGGCAAGGACCCCTTAGATGAGAGAGAGATGAAGCAGGGACCCCCACAACCTTTTCATAGATTCCATATAGTTTCATTGTTTGACAGCACTAATCATCAGTGTACAGTCTTTTGGATTCATGTCCATTTGTGTTTTCAGATATTTAACCACTTTAACCTTCAATACTTAATAAACTTGAACTTTCAGTCTGTACTTAGTCTGCTCTTTTTCCCCTCTCGACACCAAACCTCTTTGCCATAAATAGCCGATCTACAAGCTGACAACTCCTCGCAGCATCCACATACAGTACGAGTATATTGACTTGATGCATTTATTTTATCAAAATAAATTCTGTACATACTGTATATACGTATAGTACCTTCATTTGAAGGATAAACTCCTTGAGATGATCATCATCTCGTTTCCCCCACGTTTTCGAAGGGTCCTTAGCACAAATGTACAAATCGGAGACTACAAAGACAACACAAATACATCCATGAAGACAGACAAATAAGCTCTCCCAAAACTAAGATAACAAACTTCGTATAGAGCCATACCCATGTAAAACTATGTACAATACATCATTATGAGATGAAAAAGTAAATACAGAGTATGATGTATAAAAGTAAACATAGGAATAATAATAACTAGTAAGACACCTCCATATATGGGCATAAGGGGGTACCAATATATGTTATGCCCATACTGGAGATCCCTATCTGAACCAGGCACACAGATATGGTCCATGTCTTGGCCATCTGGCCAGTGATATACAGTATATTGATGACATCAGGGATCTTCATATATGGGCATAAAAGGGATTCTGGGGAATACCCATATATGGACTTTTACATAGTTGATGTCACCTGTGATGTCACAGTGATGTGTCAAGGGAACCAACCCATAGACTGTAAAAATGTGTTTACGCTTATGGTTGTCCATCGTGTCCGACACGTAGACAAGCTGTGACATTTCTCATGGTAAACTGAGACCTTCGGTCGCAACAATAACGATGGGTCAGAGCAGGTGTGATACGGTTACTATTGGATGTACACACTAAAATCCTCAGTGTTAGTTTATCCACTTTGAACTCCGAGAGAGTACAATGTAACCAAAAGGACCCAGTCACCCAGTCACATTTGTCAAATTAACCCTCCGGATTTGACAGTACCGTGTATGTGACGAGACAAGTCAGGTATCGTCTGCGGTGCAGACGGACAGTTTGAAATATAGCAATGGTATTGCTCGAGTAATGCTATGCGTGCAAATAGCAAGAGCAC
>NC_137812.1:45068024-45093024 GCF_963921795.1 Nannobrachium achirus
TTTCTTTTAGGTAAAAGGGCAGGGGCTCAAGCCCTCTGATGTCTATGTGCACGTGCCTGATGAATATAGTATGAGATCTGATCTTAAAGAGGTGGTGCCATAGTTTTGTTTTGTACTTTTTTTGTTTTTCATGTGTCTATGAGGTTGACAGTACTTCATTAGACCCCCTGGTGTGGTTGTTATGAGCAATTATGTATTCTCTCTGTATTTGATGTTTCTATCTGGAGGCTGCCACCTTGTGGGTCAAAAGAGCCAGTCCAAAAACACAGATACAATTACATCATAGAATCAACCCCTCCCCTTTTATCAATCACCCAACACTGTGGAAGAAGAAATCCAAAATGCAAAAGGAATACATAATTGCTCATAACAACCACGCCAGGGGGTCTAATGAAATACTGTCAACCTCCTAGACACATGAAAACCAGAAAAAGTACACAACTATGGCACCACCTCTTTAACATCATATTGATAGACTTTCCCTCCATGTGCTTCATAGGGGGCAGCCATAGAGGACGGCAGGCTGCAACGTGGAGATCAGATCATTGCTGTGAATGGACACTGCCTGGAGGGCGTGAATCACTCCGAGGCCGTAGACATCCTCAAGAGAACCAAGGGAACTGTAGTTCTTACTGTGCTCTCCTGAGACCCGTTTTGATGATGTCATCAGCACAAGTAACCACCAAAGTTAGAATTTCCTAGTCTGACATAGCCACATTCTGTAGTTGCTTTACATACAGCTGGAAAGGCAGAAGGTAGCATATGTGTTACGCGATGAGTCAAAGCTACCTCTATACTGGAAGAAATAGGGACATATTGATTGTACACAGTATACCGTATTAACTCTGTGTTGACATCTCACTTGGGATAAGCTATTATCACAGTTATCCTTTTATCAAAACAAATAGGATATTTTTAATATTACAAATGAAAAAATGTTTTTACGTACCACAGAACTCACCAGTAAATGAGATAAGGTCTACATACCACTCTCACCATGCTAGTGGTATCTTCATAACCTGTCGTATGTATGATACTTCTTAAGAGATATGCCAGGATGTATACAGTAACGTCTCAGTTATACTTAGTTGTACGCTGGTGTCTTGAACCAAATATTGACGGTCTACAAGCTGTATTCAATCAAGCTTAAATATGCTGTGATGTAGGCTGTGAGATGGAAGTTTGGTACAGTAAAGAAGTCTTCACTTCAAGGGTATCTTGAGTATGTTGAAAATCACAAAATATCTCCCACTGATGTCTTAACTGACTCTGATTAATGCAATATAGAGATTTATCTTGAGACTGTGATTTGTGTCTCTTGAAGTATATTTAGTCGGCCATTCTACTCTTAACACCCCAAAATAAGTGAGGCACATGATACCCAGCAAATCTGCCAACATTTTTTATGACATTGAAGGTTTAGGAAATATAACTGTGAATATAAATGTTTTGCGTTCATTGGGACCTTCATGAATTAAATACTAATTTTGTCATTGATTCCTTCATGATTCATGTATTACTGAATTACATCTATATGTAGATCACTTATTGTAATCTAAAACAAGAGACCATAGCATTTGTTTTCGATCTGTTAAATTCAGCTGCTAATTACTGTAGTCTGCTTCTGTTGTAGATCACTTATAGAACTGCAAGATCAGCTTGGATTTATTTTTATTTTATTTATTACCATTTTTTCATGTTTTCTTTGACTCTGTTATTTATTTATTTTGTAGAATGTGAGTTTTGTTACTGTAGAATGTTCAACATGAATCATGAATGCAACAAGTTGTTACTGCACAATGTGCAACATGAATGTAACGATTAAGTTGATACTAACTGTACAATGTGCGACATGAATGTAACAAGTTGCTACTAACTGTACAATGTGCAACATGAATGTAAGAGTTGTGGTAGTGTAGATTGTAGAATGTGCACCCATAATGTAACAGTTCATTTAACATTGACAACTTTAAAGAATGTAGAGATATTTTTGCTTGTTTCTTTTCAGTTAGGTTTTATATGCTGAGTCGGTCTCTATGAATAGCTTAGCCTTGGTTCTAGTCATTTCAACTTGTAACATCAATAACAATGGCACCTTTTCACTCTCCCTGTCTCTCTTTATTCTGTCTCACACACATGGCTGGTATAGCCTATATATGCTAACATGAATAAACCCATACCTATCTTTTACTATAAAGATAATTATTGTAAAAAACTGATTATTAAACTTAACTTAAGCAGCAAGAATCTAAATAGGCTTATTAATGGTACAAATTGGCATTAACAAGTGGATTAATTCTCATCAAATGTCTTTCGGGGACAAGTGAAAGGAGAACCTAAGTGAAAGTGTACCTAAGAATCATTTTTGTTTTTTACTTTTCTGTTCCCAATGTTTGTGTTTGAGGAGACGCGACTTGGACCCAAGACAACAAGGTACTCTGCATTAGAAACATTTATCCTGCAAAATGTGTCATGACGGGTGGGCGGATGGCTGTTCTGTACAAAATAATGATTGTACAGAAACCAGACCACTGTCTTCTATTTACTAAAGTGAAATCAATTGAGCAAGATTTAACGTATGCATTGCCAATTAATTACATACTTGCACAGGATATTACACATGTAGTAGAATCAAGCATATAGCCTTTGGAAGGAAACGGCCTACTGGGTATAACAATGGTATATACAGGTTGCAGCCATAAATCAATGCAAACCATGTCCATGGTCTTTATTATATACCGTATATGGTATACTCTACACACAGCCAGCTTCTTTAAAATAGGTGTGTATGAGTCGGCCGTTTATAAGGAGTTTGTATGAGTCGGCCGTTTATAAGGAGTTTGTCAGTGAGGAAGAGGTGATGATGTCAACCCTGTAGAGGGTTTTACAAAACAAAGGGTTAGGTAGATCAGACTTCCATTCTTTCTCCCTATTAGAGGGCAGATGATTGTCCTCTTTTAGGGCATTTACACTTGTATTATGAGAAACCACTTTTGATCCCATCACCCAGGAATCAAATGGTGAACACATGATGGCCCATCGACACTTAGGATGCATTGAAATGCAAAGTGTGACCAGGTCTATGAAGACGGATGGCTGTTCTGTACAAAATAACATTATTGTACAGAAACCTGACCACTGTCTTCTGTGAAATCAATGTAAAGATTGAACGTACATAGCAACTTAATTCAAAACATGTGCAGGGAATATTACATGTTGTGAGTAATGTGTGTTCATGAAGATTTCAGCCAGTAACTTAGCATGTACTTTTTAGGACAGCCGTTGACTGTTAATAATCATTTAGTCTACAGTGTCTGTTCTATTGGATTTGAACTCACCCCTGCTTGGACCTAACACATGTTCACATGGACTAATGGGTTGTGATGACTTGTAATTATTTATAATCCTCTCATATATTCATTATTGTTAGATTGTACTTATATTACTCAGCTATTCTTTGCTGAAGACATTCCATGTTATATTATATTAAACCTGATATCCTCCTCATCACACAAGGGTAATAATGAGAACAAATGGATGTCACATCTCATAGTTTGTATCCATAATGGATAAAGATATAATATTTTTATAGAGATATGTTAGTATATCGAAGCTGACACAGCAATTCTCAACATACATTTATGGTTTTAAGGTTGCATGGAGCATGTCTGGGGGAGGAGGGGGGAGTATGTTAGATTGTGATTGGTGAAGAGGTGGCCCTATTGTTCTCTTTGGCCAATCGTTCAAAGCAGTTTGTCAGACTCTCTAGTATAAGAAGAGTTGGTCTGTGGCATTTTTCCACAAGTCTTCCAGGATATCAGTCATTTCTGATCAGATCTGACTGTGGACTCCAGACTTCAGGTGAAGATGAACTCTCTTGACCCCACCAGGGACATTTCTGCTGAACAGGAGGAACCCAAAGACCACGGTATGTTACTTACTCTACTTCACTGCTTTTCCTCTTTTATTATTACTATTCCAAGACTATTCTTAATCTTACATTTTGTTTCATTGTAATTTGACCAGTATCTTTGCTGTAGATTAGATGGAGAACATTTCTGTTTTTTGGTAATACTTACATCTTAATATACCACTTACCTATGATGACTATTGATGATTGTACCTGTGTTTAGTGAATGTATTATTTAGATTTTATGTCACATTTTGTCCACTATATGTAACAATCTTTCCATTATCTTTGTTTCCAATCCAGTGTTGCATCATCAGTCTGGTTTCCCTGTCCTACCAGAGGTGAATGAAAAAAGAAGGTTTAGTAAGCAAAAACAACACAGCTGTGATCAGTGTGGAAAACACTTCCCTAGCATCTCCACACTTAAAACACACCAGAGAATTCACACTGGAGAGAAACCTTATGGGTGTGATCATTGTGGACAACACTTCTCTCAGATGACAAGCCTTAAAAGACACCAGAGAATTCACACTGGAGAGAAACCTTATGCATGTGAACAGTGTGGACAACACTTCTCTCACGTGAAAAGCCTTAAAAGACACCAGCGAATTCACACTGGAGAGAAACCTTATGGATGTGATCAGTGTGGACAACACTTCTCTGACACGACAAACCTTAAACGACACATGAGAATTCACACTGGAGAGAAACCCTATGGATGTGAACACTGTGGACAACACTTCTCTACAATGTTCGGACTTAAAAGTCACCAGAGAATTCACACAGGAGAGAAACCCTATGGATGTGATCATTGTGGACAACACTTCTCTACAATGTTCGGACTTAAAATTCACCAGAGAATTCACACAGGAGAGAAACCCTATGGATGTGATCATTGTGGACAACACTTCTCTCTAATGCACCACCTTAAAAGTCACCAGAGAATTCACACAGGAGAGAAACCCTATGGATGTGATCATTGTGGACAACACTTCTCTACAATGTCCGATCTTAAACGACACATGAGAATTCACACTGGAGAGAAACCCTATGGATGTGAACACTGTGGACAACACTTCTCTACAATGTTCGGACTTGAAAGTCACCAGAGAATTCACACAGGAGAGAAACCCTATGGATGTGATCATTGTGGACAACACTTCTCTACAATGTTCGGACTTAAAAGTCACCAGAGAATTCACACAGGAGAGAAACCCTATGGATGTGATCATTGTGGACAACACTTCTCTACAATGTCCGATCTTAAAAGACACCAGAGAATCCATACTTGAGAGAAAACTCATGGGTGTGAACACACGCATGATGCCCCCTAAAACACACAAGAGATTTCACACTGGAGATAAAACATTTAATTGTGACATGTGTTGAAAAGCTTGTAGACAATCAATACATTTAGAATTTCACAAACTGTTTCCTTGTGGTCAGTTTGGAAAGAAATTATCATGAGCATACGTACATGAAAGATACCTCAGATTAACCGTCTGACAAAAGATTCAAATACGACGAGAACCATCAGCACACCCACATAACCAAGTATAACATGATAATCCATTATAATCTTTTCATAATAAATTGTTATTAAGATGGCTAAACTGTCAAATAATCAGGAAATACACACGAAATACCATTTGGAAGGCAAATTAATCTACCATATGTTGTCATATGCGAATTAGGTTTATATGTGGACTAATGGTTCTGCATGAATAGCAACAGGGAGGTGAGAGGATTGTGAGGATTGGAAATTGAATCTGACTCACTCGCACATTCTGCCTCAGTTTCCTCTACATAGTCTTATTTAAACAAGGCAAAATACAGGTACATCCAGCATCATTGACACATGGGCATTTAATGAACATTGGGACTCTAATTGTAATATAACTTCTGTTTCAAAGATTATAAGGTTAACACAACACATGTACCAACCTTTACGGTAGCACTTTATAATAACTATACACTATAAAGCATTAGTTAAGCATTAGTAACTAATGAATTCATCATGAGTTCATACTTTATTAATCATGAATTCATCATTAGTAAGGCATCATTTATACATTAACTGAACATTAGTAAACACTGTAGTTAAGCATTAGTAACTACTGAATTCATCATGAGTTCATACTTTATTAATCATGAATTCATCATCAATTAATGATTTATTAAGGTAGTTACTACTCGTTAGTTAAGTATGTTCCGTGAGCCCATCTAAAGTGAGGACTATTCATGCCTTATAAAGCATTTATAAATGAGATAGAAGCAGTGATGTAGAAAATGACCGTATTTCTAGGTTCGTGAGGAGGTGACTAAAAGAATAGACCAGAGACAAGAGCTTAAATGTGAATAATAAAGACGTCAAGTTTACTGAATGAAATAATGAAGCAAAAATAGTATGCATACAATAAACTATTTACAATGATGGAGGTAGGTAGACAAAATTCTCAAAAACCATTCAACACCTTTCTTTTTTAGAGCAGGTTCTTAGGTCAGTTTTTCTATTTAGTTTACCAACTAAATATGTAATCCAGTTAATTCAAACTAAAGATAGTTTTCTATTTAGGACCGGTCAATCTTTATTATATTTCCAGCCTATTTAAACAGGTAAGACCTATTTATTTGAGCTATTTTCAGCAGGTTAAGTATGCTTTCAAAATAAAAAGTGCAGGCAAGTACCTTTAAACTCCCCTTTAACCTTAATATGACCTTTAAGTTCAACCTTTACAGAAAATAATAAAATAAAATATCAAAAACAATCAATTATCAAAAATAGTGCAATATCAATTTTAGTAACAAAACAGTGCAATATTGTCAATATCTAACTTCCAAATGAAATGTCACTGTCTTTTCCTCTTCCTTAGATCTGTGTTCAGTTAACTCAGTGGATGATCAAAACAGTTCAGTTGCTCGGTCCAAAGTCTCAGTTCAAAAATATTAGTTAGTCAGAGTTCTGTTCAAAGTCAAATCTCAGTTCCAAAAAATAGTCAGTCAGAGCTCTGTTCAAGTCACTTGGTCAAACCATGCAGTTGGTCCAATAGATGTTTTCTGTAGATTCAGTTCCTGGGTCTCCAATAGCTTGCCATCCGATGTCTGTGTGTTGCCTCACATGGAGAGGAACCCACTCAGTTCAAAACTATCTCTCCTGTCTTTCTTCAGCTGCTGGTCAGGCTTGTTGATGAGCAGCAGCCAGTTAGCTTAGCTGTTAGCCACAAAGTTCGTTTTTGCTGACTGAAGCACTGGATTCTGTTGGCTCAAACTCCTGCTAACTTGGCTAGGCCTTTAAACACTCATATTGTACAAAAATAACACTTAAACTCTCGAAAATAAATGCTCAAAACTGTCTTTTGTCTGACGTTTTTTCTCTCTGTTCACTCACTGTTCTGTTGATCATACACTCTGTCTGTATCAGGAAGAGACTCTTAAAGGGGCAGTGCTCCTTTTATAGTGGAGTGCACTTAAAGGGATTTGTTCAAAGCCCGATTTTTTAACCTCACATATAAAATGTTTTTGGCACATTTTACGCAATACAGCATGAGTTTTCAACCTTTTTAAGCATATTTATTACTGTAGATGAACCAACTATTTATTGTTGTTTTTAAGCAAAATCATATGATGCAATGAATTAACCCGGTAGTCATTTATTTGACTTTTTATCACCATATAATTGACCCCTTATTTGGAACCTGGGTTATATAATGTACAGTAAATGTATAAATAATTATGATAAGTATGAACTCATGATGAATTCAGTAGTTACTAATGCTTAACTACTGTGTTTACTAATGTTCAGTTAATGTATAAATAATGCCTTACTAATGATGAATTCATGATTAATAAACTATGAACTCATGATGAATTCATGATGAATTCATTAGTTACTAATGCTTAACTAATGCTTTATAGTGTATAGTTATTATAAAGTGCTACCACACTGAACACACAAGACCACGGGTCGCAGAAACCCTGCAGCCGACACCACCAAGCACTTGTGTTTGGGTTGCCGACTGCACTTTAAATAGTAAACATTATTGAAGGGAATGAGGAAGTGACATGCCGGTAGCCTACGGTGGCCCCACTAGCTCACACCTAGCTGGCCACATCTGCATTAGAAACATTTATCCTGCAAAATGTGTCATGACGGGTGGGCGGATGGCTGTTCTGTACAAAATAATGATTGTACAGAAACCAGACCACTGTCTTCTATTTACTAAAGTGAAATCAATTGAGCAAGATTTAACGTATGCATTGCCAATTAATTACATACTTGCACAGGATATTACACATGTAGTAGAATCAAGCATATAGCCTTTGGAAGGAAACGGCCTACTGGGTATAACAATGGTATATACAGGTTGCAGCCATAAATCAATGCAAACCATGTCCATGGTCTTTATTATATACCGTATATGGTATACTCTGCACACAGCCAGCTTCTTTAAAATAGGTGTGTATGAGTCGGCCGGCCGTTTATAAGGAGTTTGTCAGTGAGGAAGAGGTGATGATGTCAACCCTGTAGAGGGTTTTACAAAACAAAGGGTTAGGTAGATCATACTTCCATTCTTTCTCCCTATTAGAGGGCAGATGATTGTCCTCTTTGAGGGCATTTACACTTGTATTATGAGAAACCACTTTTGATCACCCAGGAATCAAATGGTGAACACATGATGGCCCATCGACACTTAGGATGCATTGAAATGCAAAGTGTGCCCAGGTCTATGAAGACGGATGGCTGTTCTGTACAAAATAACATTATTGTACAGAAACCTGACCTGTCTTCTGTGAAATCAATGTAAAGATTGAACGTACATAGCAACTTAATTCAAAACACGTGCAGGGAATATTACATGTTGTGAGTAATGTGTGTTCATGAAGATTTCAGCCAGTAACTTAGCATGTACTTTTTAGGACAGCCGTTGACTGTTAATAATCATTTAGTCTACCGTGTCTGTTCTATTGGATTTGAACTCACCCCTGCTTGGACCTAACACATGTTCACATGGACTAATGGGTTGTGATGACTTGTAATTATTTATAATCCTCTCGTATATTCATTATTGTTAGATTGTACTTATATTACTCAGCTATTCTTTGCTGAAGACATTCCATGTTATATTATACTAGAAGCTGGGCCGCCCTTCGGGCGGCCCAGCGTCTAGTCGGCGACCTGGCCAACTCGGGAACGATGTAAATAGGGAATGAATGCCCCGCCCTTTAATGCAAACCCCATTATACCTGTTGTCATAGGACCCGTCTTGACCATCTGTTTGCCTGTGTCCATTTATGCCCATATATGGAGATATCTGTATCTGTCTGTCTGTCGGCGTCCATTTTATGTCCATATATGGAGATCACTGCAGATATAATCCTGGGTCCATTTTATGCCCATATATGGCCATATATGGAGATATCTGTCTATTTGCATCCATTTTATGCACATATATGGAGATCTCTGTATCTGTCTGTCTGTGTCCCTTTATGCCCGTATATGGAGATCTTTGTGATTCTGCGTCCATTTTATGCCCATATATGCCATATATGGAGATATCTTTTTATCTGCGTCCATTTTATGCCCATATATGAGATCTCTGTCGCTTTTTGTTTGTTTCTTCTTTAAGCATATGGAGATATCTGTTTATATGCGTCCATTTTATGCCCATATATGAGATCTCTGTCGCTTTTTGTTTGTTTCTTCTTTAAGCAGAATACGCAGCCTGCTTAAATCTGCATCATTCAAGTCATCCTCCCAGTCCCACGCTTTGTTGCTTGTCTTATGTTTGTCTTGTCTCTTTTATTTTCTTTATCTTTTTTGGAGCGGACCCCATTAATGCAAACCCCAATATACCTGTTGTCATAGGACACGTTTTGACCATCTATCTGTTTGCCTTTGTCCCCACCCTTTAATGCAAACCCCAATATACCTGTTGTCATAGGACCCGTTTTGACCATCTGTTTGCCTTTGTCCCCTTATGCCCATATATGGAGATCTCTGCACACACAGTACCGGTTGCGGAAAACTCTGATGTCAGACATCAGCTCCGCATACGGGCATTCATTTTATGCCCATATCTGGAGGACGCGCATGCCCATATGAGTCAGCAGTTCCCATCTCTGTATGAGTCAGCCCTTGTGCCGATACGTCCATTTATGCCCATATATCTGTGTCCCCTTTATGCCCATATGAGTCAGCAGTGCCCATATGCCCATATATGTAGCCCATATGGAGATCTGCCCATATGCCCATATATGGAGATACATAACCATGGCATTTTGTGTTGACTCATGTTGCGTACGCGATGTCAGAGCCTTTTATGAAATGATGTCACAATGAGTCAGCGCTTGCGCCGATTTCCTCCGGAACAGCCTGATGTCAACAATCAACAATCAGCTCCGCATAAGGAGATTCCGAACGTTTCGCGCCGTTTCGGAAAAAACGCGCGTCGGGTCGGGTCGAGGCCGGGCTATGTAGCCCATATGGAGATCTGCCCATATGCCCATATATGGAGATACATAACCATGGCATTTTGTGTTGACTCATGTTGCGTACGCGATGTCAGAGCCTTTTATGAAATGATGTCACAATGAGTCAGCGCTTGCGCCGATTTCCTCCGGAACAGCCTGATGTCAACAATCAACAATCAGCTCCGCATAAGGAGATTCCGAACGTTTCGCGCCGTTTCGGAAAAAACGCGCGTCGGGTCGGGTCGAGGCCGGGCACTGCACTCCGCGCCGCGGCGGAGAACGTGCGTGCCGAATCTGAAGCCGGTGGGACGAACGGTTCTCGAGATACGCGGATTACATACACGCAGACAGACAGACAGACAGACACGCAGAGACTTCTCGCATTTATAGATAGATTAAACCTGATATCCGCCTCATCACACAAGGGTAATAATGAGAACATTGGATGTCACATCTCATAGTTTGTATCCATAATGGATAAAGATATAATATTTTTATAGAGATATGTTAGTATATCGAAGCTGACACAGCAATTCTCAACATACATTTATGGTTTTAAGGTTGCATGGAGCATGTCTGGGGGAGGAGGGGGGAGTATGTTAGATTGTGATTGGTGAAGAGGTGGCCCTATTGTTCTCTTTGGCCAATCGTTCAAAGCAGTTTGTCAGACTCTCTAGTATAAGAAGAGTTGGTCTGTGGCATTTTCCACAAGTCTTCCAGGATATCAGTCATTTCTGATCAGATCTGACTGTGGACTCCAGACTTCAGGTGAAGATGAACTCTCTTGACCCCACCAGGGACATTTCTGCTGAACAGGAGGAACCCAAAGACCACGGTATGTTACTTACTCTACTTCACTGCTTTTCCTCTTTTATTATTACTATTCCAAGACTATTCTTAATCTTACATTTTGTTTCATTGTAATTTGACCAGTATCTTTGCTGTAGATTAGATGGAGAACATTTCTGTTTTTTGGTAATACTTACATCTTAATATACCACTTACCTATGATGACTATTGATGATTGTACCTGTGTTTAGTGAATGTATTATTTAGATTTTATGTCACATTTGTCCACTATATGTAACAATCTTTCCATTATCTTTGTTTCCAATCCAGTGTTGCATCATCAGTCTGGTTTCCCTGTCCTACCAGAGGTGAATGAAAAAAGAAGGTTTAGTAAGCAAAAACAACACAGCTGTGATCAGTGTGGAAAACACTTCCCTAGCATCTCCACACTTAAAACACACCAGAGAATTCACACTGGAGAGAAACCTTATGGGTGTGATCATTGTGGACAACACTTCTCTCAGATGACAAGCCTTAAAAGACACCAGAGAATTCATACTGGAGAGAAACCTTATGCATGTGAACAGTGTGGACAACACTTCTCTCACGTGAAAAGCCTTAAAAGACACCAGCGAATTCACACTGGAGAGAAACCTTATGGATGTGATCAGTGTGGACAACACTTCTCTGACACGACAAACCTTAAACGACACATGAGAATTCACACTGGAGAGAAACCTTATGCATGTGAACAGTGTGGACAACACTTCTCTCACGTGAAAAGCCTTAAAAGACACCAGCGAATTCACACTGGAGAGAAACCTTATGGATGTGAACACTGTGGACAACACTTCTCTACAATGTTCGGACTTAAAAGTCACCAGAGAATTCACACAGGAGAGAAACCCTATGGATGTGATCATTGTGGACAACACTTCTCTCTAATGCACCACCTTAAAAGTCACCAGAGAATTCACACAGGAGAGAAACCCTATGGATGTGATCATTGTGGACAACACTTCTCTACAATGTCCGATCTTAAACGACACATGAGAATTCACACTGGAGAGAAACCCTATGGATGTGAACACTGTGGACAACACTTCTCTACAATGTTCGGACTTGAAAGTCACCAGAGAATTCACACAGGAGAGAAACCCTATGGATGTGATCATTGTGGACAACACTTCTCTACAATGTTCGGACTTAAAAGTCACCAGAGAATTCACACAGGAGAGAAACCCTATGGATGTGATCATTGTGGACAACACTTCTCTACAATGTCCGATCTTAAAAGACACCAGAGAATTCATACTTGAGAGAAAACTCATGGGTGTGAACACACGCATGATGCCCCCTAAAACACACAAGAGATTTCACACTGGAGATAAAACATTTAATTGTGACATGTGTTGAAAAGCTTGTAGACAATCAATACATTTAGAATTTCACAAACTGTTTCCTTGTGGTCAGTTTGGAAAGAGCTTTGCTACTTCAAGAAGCCGAACTTATCATGAGCATACGCACATGAAAGATACCTCAGATTAACCGTATCACAAAAGATTCAAAGACGACGAGAACCATCAGCACACCCACATAACCAAGTATAACATGATAATCCATTATAATCTTTTCATAATAAATTGTTATTAAGATGGCTAAACTGTCAAATAATCAGGAGTTTTCAGAAGAAAATCTGTGTTGGAGCCTGTTAAAGCATGTGTAAATGTTTGAATTCCGCCATTTTGCATTTTTGTATTTGTGGAACATGTCCCCCTACTTTTTTTCTGTGATTATTTTATGTAAACAATGTGCAGTCACAAATAAAGGCAAACATTCAATGTGTGTGTGTGTGTGTGTGTGTGTGTGTGTGTGTGTGTGTGTGTGTGTGTGTGTGTGTGTGTGTGTGTGTGTGTGTGTGTGTGTGTGTGTGTTAATTTCAGTAAATCACACGAAATACCATTTGGAAGGCAAATTAATCTACCATATGTTGTCATATGCGAATTAGGTTTCTATGTGGACTAATGTTTCTGCATGAATAGCAACAGGGAGGTGAGAGGATTGTGAGGATTGGAATTTGAATCCGACTCACTCGCACATTCTGCCTCAGTTTCCTCTACATAGTCTTATTTAAACAAGGCAAAATACAGGTACATCCAGCATCATTGACTTGACACATGGGCATTTAATGAACATTGGGACTCTAATTGTAATATATGTAACCTCTGTTTCAAAGATTATAAGGTTAACACAACACGTGTACCAACATTTACATTATGATTATCTATTGAGGTTTTTTATGTTACTATACGTATGTTAAACAGATCAGGAAGATGCATGACAACTATTACTTTATTGTAGATCTCATCACAGCAGAATGAGACTTGCATATCCCTCAATCCAGAACCCCCCCCTCAATTCCCCCATCAGCCAACAACACCAATCTCCCACAAACATTTATACAGGCAAGAGATTTACAGAGAGGTAACAACAGGTTGGTCACTCCTTATATGGTCTTTATTCTGTATATATTCTACACACAGTCAGCTTCTTTAAAATAGGTATGTCAACCCTGTAGAGGGTTTTAAGTTGTATCCGCTAATATAATTATTAAATCAATAACACAAGGGCTGTATGTGAATTCTGTCCACCACACTATATCAAAGTCACATATATAGTGTGACGGTTCTTTAAGATACCAGGTGCTTCTCTGACAATCACTACAAACATCATAATTGGACATTTGGAGTTATTGTGTTTGATCCTTTTAGCATTATTGTAAAAGTGTACATCTGTACATTTTGCAAGCCGTTAAGAAACCCCAAACGTTTTACTCTTGACTTACACACCTGCATAGACTGACTTGGTATTGTTAGGGGGAGGAGAGAACATGGTGGAGGAAATGTAGGCCTACTGTTGACCACGCAGCCCATATGATTATACAACATAGCACAATTATACATCAGTCATTAAATTACTTTTTTTCTCCATAGTCAGCTATGGGCTGTGAAGTAGTCTCCCATTACCTGTGCCAAATACATTGTACATCTTCATTTGGGGTATTGATGAAGTCAACGAGTGGTTAGGAATGCAACAAGGAATGACATGGTTACAAAACAAAGGGTTAGGTAGATCAGATAATCCATTCCTTCTCCCTCTTTGAGGGAATTTACATCTGTATTATGAGATACCACGTTTGATCACCCAGGATGCAAATGGTGAACACATCGATGGCCCATCGACACCTAGCTAGGATGTATTGAAATGCAAAATGTGTCCAGGTCTATGAGTGAGTGAGAATGCAGCACATTGGAAACCGTGTTGGCAAGGGTATGGGTAAAATTACCATCGCCGCTTGTCAACTAGCTTGAGGTCCACCATCAACATCAACATCATGAGAGAAAATGGGTTCCTCAATCCTCATGCAAAATGCACTGCTTTATGGGTGGAGTGCTTGGATGCGTAGAGGATTCCCTATTTCCCTTTATAATTTTGCAATTTAGATTAGAGAAATGTCTTCACCTGAAATGTTTCCCATCTCATCCTGAAATTAGGTAGAAAAAACAGTAGACTTTTAACTTTTCTTTATTATTTATTATTTTTCGAATCGATTTAGGAATGCTATGTTAACTGTTTTTTGTGTCTGTCATGTCATGTACATTTGAAGCATCTGTTGTGGAGGGATTTCTCGGTTTCTCCCCGTTAATGGACAGCAGTGCAGTGGCACTGAAAAAACTCCTGAGGGAGAAGCTCCAGCCATATGAATTGGAAAACATACTGATCGATTGTACAGACTTGCACGTACACTTGGCCTGCACATCTGACACCCATCACAATATTCTTTGCCAACATCAGATCTTCTGCAACGTTTTCCAAGTCCCCCAAGAGAAGTGCAGTCTTGGAAGAAGGAAGTGTGTGGTAAATTACAGCATCGTCACAAACAAGGTGGAACCTGAAGAGCTACACTGTCCACACCCGGTTTGAACATCAAGACACTTTGAAACAAGTGTTTTGAAAACAATGTGACAGCGTCAATCCAACAAGCCCACAGCCTGGCCACATTGCTGGACAGGCTGTCCTTTCCTCCAGTCATGCTTGTTGATATTCTATACAGCACTCTTCAAAGCCGAACCACAGAGTCTCTCAAAATTAGGGAGGCCTTAGAGAATTTGTCCTGCTCCATAACTAAACTGAAGGATGAGCTGACCACATGATGACACCAAGCCACATCCAGATGCAGACACAGCTGTTGTCGGAGCAACACCACCCATTATCAGACAGCTGTGGTCTGATAATGTGTCAGTAGCTGCACACAAAGTACTCCGATCTGGGATCTTTTAAGTTGCTCTGGAAGAGCGTCTAATAAGTGCATATAAATTACATATTCACACATGAATTACATTGTAATTGTAAGTAATTATTGAGCACTAATGAGCAGTCAAATGCTGCATTATTGACTGTTTCCTCTGTCTAAGGCCATTTCCCCCAGAAGCAGCTGGACATATACTGTAGCGAGTGAACATTTCCCAGTCATCCACAGGGAGGAACTTAAGGCTGAGCAGATGGTGATGTACGGTAGTGTGGATTTAGCAGGTTAAAGTCTTTAATGTCACTTTTGAGGATGTTGACTAAACAATCTTCAGGGTATACTGAAACACAAATAAATAGCCATCACACAACACCCCTGGTGTTAAGATGATTAAATAATGTCTATTGAGTGGGACTTGGTCCAGAAATCAGCATACTATCATGAGACACTGTTTGCATCCCAGAAAGGTTTCAGATGTCGGCGTCTCTTCAAATAAGGTTTAGATCAGACCTCTATAGACCTCTTAGTAAACGGTAGACGCGCCCACATGTTTCTTTTAGATGATGTGTTGATGGAGAGGAGGAACTGAGTTAGATGAGAAGAGCAGTTTACATGTGTGTCAGAAACCTCTCCTCTAGTATACCGGGCCACCAAAGTGGAGCAAATCCGCAAGATTTAATTATATTTGACTTTTTTTTCATAACTTTCATTTTGTGAAAAAGGAAGCAGCTTCTGGAGATTCTGTTTGGTGTTTTCCACATTAATAAACGCCATCTGTTCACTTTGCAAGCCTTTCTGAAATACAGCCATCACATTCTGCTTCATCTTCCTCCAGATGAAACACAGCCCTGCCTAGAAACTGGCATGAAGACGGACCAAATGCAAAGACACAACAAAGCCTGTGTGTGTTTGTGTGTGTGTGTGTGTGTGTGTGTGTGTGTGTGTGTGTGTGTGTGTGTGTGTGTGTGTGTGTGTGTGTGTG
This sequence comes from Nannobrachium achirus, assembly GCF_963921795.1. Lineage (NCBI taxonomy): Eukaryota > Metazoa > Chordata > Actinopteri > Myctophiformes > Myctophidae > Nannobrachium > Nannobrachium achirus. Next base: position 45,084,486 of record NC_137812.1, read on the forward strand.
TGTGTGCACGTGTGTGTGTGTGTGTGTGTGTGCGTGCGTGTGTGTGTGCGTGCGTGTGGCAACACTTAATATGGAGGTCAGTTGGCCGTCTTGGAATCGGAAGGTTCCTGGTTTGATTCGCGGCTCCTCTTGGCTGCATGTGAAAGTGCCCTTGAGCAAGCCCCTTCATGAGTAGATTCACTGTCGGTATGTGAATGATTGGGTAAACATAATACACTTTGTAAAGTGCTTTGGATAAAAGTGCGATATTTAACCATATTTAGTCACTGTAATATTTTATGGCTAAGTATTTAGGGTAAATTGTTTAATATCTTTTTTGTTTTGTGCCTAAACATATCACTACTATTGTGTCAGTGTTTGATTGATTGATCAATCAATCAGTTGCATAATTGTAATGACCATATATGACCATACATGACTGTATCAGTCAAAAAAGAAAAGAAAAAAAAAAGCCTAGAGCGTATCTCCCTTGAGATCCTTTTATAGCAAATGTGGATAAACCACTCTCCCTCAGGTTTGAAGTCAATCTGTCTGACGGTTCTTGAGATATATTTAACTACAGACACACACCCACAGACAGACACGCACACATGCAGGTAGATTTTCCACATTTATACAGTATTTATGATACATGATTTGTCTCATTACACATCCAGTACTGTTGATATATTGCTCACACCTACTCCTTATATTCCTTTTACTTGTGTAAGGCCTACTTATATTTTACTGTATATACCATATGGGTATTCTTTTCTCTCATCTGTTGTGTATGTTTCACAAGTCATTGTTAACCAAAGGTCGTCTCCTGCTTAAAGTCTCTATATCTCCTTCCACAGCTATATCAGTCCAACATATTTCTTTTAATAGTTAGTGAGCAAGTTCAGATACAGGCCTATACCGCCAAATCCTGTTGCTATGGAGATAGATGCTATAGTTAGCGCCTTCCTGTAGGGGAGCGATAAGGAGCTCAGTCCTCCAGGTAACTTCCCAAAGACCTGGCATCCAAACAGTTCTTTACCAAACTATCAGTTCTGTACTGCTGCCAAGAGGCTGCACCGCTCCTGTGGGAAGCGTTTGACTGTAGCAGACTCAGAGGATCCCCACCAAGTTACTGTAAGCAAGGACACAAATGGGGAACCGAGAGAAAATGCCCAATACTGAAATATGTCAAAACAATGGTTAATTTAAATGTCTGTGTGTCTGTCCACAGCTGATCTTGCATACTGCAAGGCAAGCATTCATTAACATCAGCATAAATGATTGTATGAGGATTTCAATGGGAAAACCAAGGTGGAGTAGTGCAAGTGCAGTGTTATCTGTATACTTTTCCTGCACTTCTGAGAAACTTGATGTACAAATGTATGGGTTGATTGGATGAGTCTCTAAACTCTATTATCAAGCTGATGACTAACCCCTGTCTCTGTGCTACAAGGTACCTCCGTTTTGGAAATACTGGTATGAGTGTCTCTTGTTGTAGCTGTTTTTTGAGCGGTGGTCACAACGCTCCTATACGTGGCCGTGTGTGTGGGTATGTCTGCGTGTCTGTCTGTCTGTCTGTCTGTAGCCTGCAGTAACCTTTTCTGACCACACATGTTAAGGGAGGGGCGCTGTTGTTCAGGCCAGGCCAGACCAGGCACACACACACACACGCACACACACGCACACACACACACACACACACACACACACACACACACACACACACACACACACACACACACACACACACACACACAGACACACACACACACACACACACACACACAGGGGGGAAGGGGGGGGGGGGGGGGGACCACCGCTCAGTTCACACGGGTGTGATTTTTTTTATGTATTTGGGTTGTTCTTTGTGTATGTATTTTAGTGTTTTAAGTGTTTGTGTGTTTTTAATGGACCTTGAAGTCTACACAAATACAGTTGATGATGATGATGATTACTACTTGGATGAGATTATCGTCTTATTTATTTGGCATGCTGTCAACCTCAATTCCCAAATATTTTGTAAATTGGTCAATGACAACTATGTCGTTTTTGTGAATTAATCATCACAGAGCAATCATCCATCCAGCGTGCCGCAAGTCTATGAACCAGGACTAGCCAATTGGCCTCCTATCTATAGTGTCCGGGTTATGGTATCAACGATACATACTTGCCGCTTACAAAGCTCTAGTCCCTCCACCATGGGATGAACTAGTGCACTCGCATATAATAGGGACATTTGGATGACATTTCTTTCCATTGAATGGGGTGATTCATGCAGTGCACCGGGCGGCAGTGGCTCAGGGGTAGAGAAACCGTCATTAGAACACGGAGGGTTCCGAAAGGTTCCCAGTTCTGTCCCAGGCTTCCCCAGAGGTAGTGTCGAAAAGTCCTTGAGCAAGACTGTAGCCTGTATAAATAAAGCTTTTTAAACTTGTGCCTTGGTTTTTTCAACTGATCTGACTATAAAGGCACTCCCCCTTTCAACCAAGCCTCTGTTCGAAGTGGAGCTGTGTGTGTGTGTGTGTGTGTGTGTGTGTGTGTGTGTGTGTGTGTGTGTGTGTGTGTGTGTGTGTGTAGCACCTCTCTGGTCACCCAGGATCATGTGTACCGATTTTTGTGACATTTGAAGAAAATATGTAGGAAAAGGTGCAAAAAGTGTGTTTTGGAGAAAATTCAAGATGGCGGAAAATCTATCCTGGCGCAAATGGGCGTGGCCTATATGGGGAGATGCGTCTTGACCCAAGGAATCCAGGGAAAAAAGAATTTTAATTTTCCGATCTACGGTTCAAGAGTTACGGGGCAAAACGCAAAGTGGGCCGTTATAGCGCCACCATGAGGCCGAGTAATAAAATCATTATGAATCTCCTCTCCGAGGTTTGAAACTGTAGCTCCTATGGTTTACGAGAGAAAAATACTTGAATGTGAATTTTTGCAATTCCCATTATAAGTCAATGGGGAAAATTAATTCACTAATAAATTAATATCAATTAAACTATAGAACCTTTCTCTTAGCAAGTTACTAGCACACGATTCCCGAGTAAGCCGGTCGATTTGACATATGGCGCGAGTGTGACTTTGACCTCTAAGGACCTTCCAGGAAGAGTGCTCATGTGCGCCTTGCGGTGACACGCCTCCTAGTTTCTTCTTTTTTCGCACTGATTTTTGACACTGCACTATTAGGTTGTTAGTGTTGGTAGTTTCTGAGTATTTTTGCTTTGTTTAACAATGACAGTGAGATACTTGTTTGCACTAACTAGCATTGACTGCTATGGTCTCTTTTGCAAGACACTTTATGTATATATACTTATATATTATTCGCCCCCTCTATTGATGCACCTTCTCCTTATTGGTACTGTACTGCTCTTGTCTTTGTTTTGTTTTTTCCCTCTTATCTATCTTTCTTACGTCTCTGTAACTTTGTAAATAACTGTATACTGCTGTGCTACTACTGGACAACTAAATGTCCCCCTTGGGATAATAAAGGTATCTATCTATCTATCTATCTATCTATCTATCTATCTATCTATCTATCAAAGAGCACCTTCCTACACTGTCACTGTATTTATACACACACTCTAATGCTGCAGCCCTCCTCCTTTGCTTTTTTCTTTGACACCAACATTATTTTTGGGAATTAGTTTTGAATTTATCCATTAAGACACAAGCCTACTATAAATTGCCCATTGCCTAGTGCTATTGTTTCCTATTACAGTATATCATCTTCTTGCTGAGGCCTCTCACAGTGAATGTGGGGCAGTGAAAAACCTGACAGATTTCATTGATTGACTGGTGGTGAACGTAATTCACACTGGCAATTAACAATAATACTTTGCAGATTACAGAGAAATTGTTCCGTGAACACCTTTATGGTTTTTATTTGCTCCCAAGTCTGTTAAACCGCAGGCATTGCAACTGATAAGGCTAAGCTTGTCATAGTCATACATGCCATAAGAATCCACAAAGACACAAATTAAACTATAGTCTGATCCACTCATGCTCCAATGATCACAGTGTTATGAGAATTGAGGAAATGCCTGTGTTGCTATATTTGCTCTAATCTACAAGGTATATGTTTGTTGACCCAGCACCTATTGTATTGGACATTTGTATTTCTTATTCACAGTGATGTAAGCCTATTAACTTATGCATTCACACATTCTGTGTTTTTTGCCAGCTGCCTGCATGTATCCGGCATCTGCAACTCAGCAACTGTGTTGCTTTTAGCCTGGATTATGCGTTCAAATTGTTTGTATTTTTCTAATATTAGTTTGCTCTTTTTGTGTGTAATATGCCACTCTGATGCTAGATTTGTCAATATGGCAAACACAACCTCTTTTATGACCTGCACACATCCTGGATTGTTGGGCGTTGATAATCTCCTTTGTGTGACTGTTTAGAGTAATCCCAGGTGTTAGGATTAGTAAAGCCAAATAACAAAAAGGTGTTCTCAATATATTGAACTATATCCTCAAAGTACAGTCCTTTGGTTTATTTGGAATTGGAGCAGAATATCAGGTCAGTATTGATGCAAGTACTGCTGGTAGTTGTACATGACCGGATATAGTGTCGACCATAAAATCACTACTTTTTGAAATAACTACAGTGTAATCAAAAATATAGAACGTGGACATCCAGCTGAACCAGCAGGGGTGCAGGACATAAAAAGCATGTTCTGACAAAAAAAAGAACAAATGTCTGCAACCCTACACAAGTTCAGAGAGTACATCACTGCCTCAGCAGCCTCACATTGAGACAGTCTACTGTAATGGTGAATGTAGAATTGAATGTAGTTGAATTAACAGATTATTGTTTAGTTGTGGCTTATTTATTTGCATTGGATTTGACTACGTTCTATTTGAGTCACCAGTTCTGGGGGAAGGAGAATGGACATGATTGGCTGGCCAGGGAATGGGACCAGCTGCTCCATATTCGGCAGCGATGATGGGGACAACGGGGCTGCACTGGGGGGGAGACAGGGGTTATTTGTAGTGGTTATTTGCAGCTTTGTCTTTATTCACCCCCTCTTGTTTATAGTGGTTTGACCCGTACCTATATATGTTCCCCTCACCCATCATTCTGGTTAGATCAGTTGTATTGTTTAGTTGAGCATTTTGGTTAGTTGTTTAAGTTGATCTCCTTTGTTTTGGGCCCACCTTTTTTGATATTCCTTTTTGTTATTCCTTATTTGAAACCACCAAAGACAAAAAATGAAAGAAAAAAAAGAACATTATTTTAAACCAACACCAAGGGTTTCCTGTGTCTCTCCTTCCGACCAACACGGTCACTAACAACATGCACCCCCCCTTTCTGTTATCACAAGATAATGGAAAGGAATGAACTAATAATAAATATCCTCTCTGAACTTCCATAAATATCTCCAAGCATCTACATAATAAACTAACTACACATACTTGGTGAAAAATAAAGAAATACAGTTCAATTCATGTAAAAAGACAACCCACATGGGGGTACTTTCATTACTGAAATTGAGCCGTTTTATCATGTATGTCTGACATCAAGAGACACAAACCAGTATCAATCCTTTCCTTTATTTCCCAAACGGAGATTAACAAACATCGTTTCTATAAAACGTATGCAATTTTGCAGCATCTTGTTCATCTGAGTGATGCTGGTTGCTGGTGTGGTGGGTCGTAGACCGTCACACAGTGTGATGAGACGCAGCCCCAGCCTGAAGCCTCAAAAGTCTAGTATCTGCTCTCGTTCCATAGGGATGTCCCTTTGGAGTGATGGTTAAGATATTGGACTTTCACGCGGGAGACCCGGGTTTGAAAAGCTATTTTATACGGCTTTGTTCTACACCATGGGACTATAATCCACTGCCCAGAAGGGTAGTATAGTAGCTGAAATTAACTATCATGTCTTTGTTTTAGATTATGTTTAATTCAATATAGTACCAGGCCGTGGCTGTTCTCATTCTCCTGGAGGAGCCAATTTGCAATAACAGAGTCATATGCATACTTTAAATGGTCAAATTGTCACACCTATACTCTAACACATAGTGTGTAGAGGATAATAAGGGTGAACGCACACATTCTTGTGGGGAACCAGTGGAGGTGCAACCTTGGTCAGACAGAAGTGCCCTATTTAGCTGAAATGTCCAGAATCCAGTCCGCAAGCTTGTTACTTGAGTCAATTTGTATTAAAAGCCTGGTTAAAATACAGGGTTGAACTGTGCGAAAAGCAGACAAAGTGGATGTGGCATTCACTACTTGCCTACACTGTGAGACCTGAACACAAATTACATGGGATCAATAGCATGCTCAGTTTTCCTCAACATTTTTGAGGCCTGCTGTATACTTGTCATAGACCTGAGACGGTTTTCAGCTTTGTTCTCTAGTTCAGATATATAGTTATATTCTGCTTATAAAATGTGTATTTTGAGCTTGTTGGTAGCTATATAGTCTACTTTTCTGTTTGCAAGGAGGTTATACTGTAGGTTGCAAGGACTAGGCCTAGAGAGAGAGAGAAATGGTCGAGTGAGCTTCACTTTCTATTGTGAGTAAGACGGGACCTGTTGTCAATGGTGTTACATTGCCGATTAAAATATAATCTCTTTAGGCCTAAGCCTATTTATTAAACCACAATCAAATGTTGTTAACTTGCATAAACAGGGACACTTTTTTAAATAGTATTTTATATTTAGTCACTGGAAAATGTTTCAACATCTGATCTCTCAGTGCTGTTGCCTCAAGTTGGAAATGAGAACATATTAATGCTTCAGTGCACTTGTTAAAGCACCAACAATGCAACACTGTCCACTTATTACTAAATTAGAGTGACAGACACCCAAGTTAGAGATAGGAGAAGAGTGATCTAAGCCACACAATCTCAGCTCTTGTGGAAATCTCCAATTCTGGTCTTCTGTTGTCATTTTTTTTCTCCAGTCGCCCTGTTGCTCCGTTTTGTCTTTGGTTAATTGAATTAATTGTTTTGTATTAGATACCTGCAGCTGTGGCCATCTGTTATTTGATTGATTGAATACTCAGTAGGCCTACACATGTACATGTACACAGCCAGCCTACAAACCACCTCACCGACAAGAAGCAACTACAGCCAGTCTACTTTTTTCCCCCGACTGGTCTCCCTCAGCAATGGCGGCCAAAGTGGGCGGAGTTAACTCCAAATCGGCACGTGAAACGTCATACGCTTTAAGCCCTTTGCACACAGGCGCGTTTAACCGCACGGATAAAACGGACAATATAATTTTTTGAAAAGAAAACAATGATTGTCTATGACCTCATGCACACCGGCTCCGAATTAGCCGTGCGACGAGTGGCTGCCGCCGTGCGTTTTTTTCTCAATCGAACCCAGTTCGATTTGTGCGTCTTGTCGCATGCGGTAAAAAACTCATCACTCCTTTTATGACTCCTTTTTGGATCCGCAGCGCCGATTCCGCACAACCTTGCACACCAAATCCAATGTAGAAATCATCACCAAAAAATACTGCTTCAACTTTACTTGACCCAGTCAAAGTGCAGCCATAACATTCCTTCCAGGCAGAGTTTGATGCACACTGTCACAAAGTAACTCCACATAGATGAGACAGAGCTTATGGTCTTTCCTGGGCAGTACTGACCCCTGCAGGATCTATCCATTGCAGTTTTTTTTCTTTTTTTCTTTTAAGAAAGCTAGCCCTCTACCATTTCATCCATTGAGAACGCAATAGCCATTATGCTGTCTAGAAACTGCTATCTTAACTGCAACATTTGATTTATTTTTCTTTAAACCCGCCACCTTATGTACATATCGGTTATTTTATCTGCTGCTATTTTTACTGCCTTATCCATCCCACTGCTATAAATCACACACCTCTGTCGACTGTTTTTCTGTTCCTTTATATCAATTCTTCTTTCTTGAGACTTATGACAGAGCTTGTACCACTTCTTTGACACCTGTAAACCTGTGATTTTGCCAATAATGTTGAACTCTAAAACATTTTATGAGATATTCTGTGTTGAGTGAAACAGCTAGAAATGTGAGAAAAAAAATCTAGAAAGGGTTGCCAAACAGCAAATATTCTCCCGACCCATAGGGGGCAGCAATGTGCCGCAACTTCCGCGAGGCATCTGGTCTGCCGGAAATCATAAGAAGAAGAAGAAGACGAAGACGATTATTTTATTTATTTATTTATTAGGAAGACGAAGACGACGAAGAATATGAAGGAAGACGACACTGTTTGTAACTCTATGCTGCTACGTCATCATTATCAGGTAATAATGCCATTGCCCGTTTACTAGAGTCAATAACTAGGAAGGTTAAAGTTAGCTAGGTAGTAGCTAGCCTCAAGGCCGGGGTCTTCAACAGGACCCCCCTGTTGGGCTACAAGTTACACCAACCATTGGTGGGAAAAGTACTCAGGTGTTTTACTTACTAAAAGTATCAATACTGCAATGTAGAAATACTCTGTTACAAAAGTCCCTAATTCAACATTTACTTGAGGCTAAAACAAAGAACTACAGAATTGGCATCAACAAGTACAATTACCTAAACTAAGTAAAAGTATTCAAATTATGCTGAAAATAGCAGATCTGATGTATAT
>NC_137812.1:45098024-45140524 GCF_963921795.1 Nannobrachium achirus
AGCCCTAGTGCATAAGATGCAGAGGCCTTTGTTTTTTTACATTTGTGGTCCTTTTCTACTCTTCCAGGTGGGCTGTGAGAGGCTGAAAAACCTTGCACTGCTAGGCGTGGGATTGGCCATAAACTCAGTAGGAGAGAGGTATGGAATTCTATAGTCATCCCCACTTTCCAATTCTCTGTCCATCTTTCTTTCTTTGGTTTTCTCTTGTGTTTTTTTTAAATTATTATTATTTATTTATTATTGGTGTTATTGCATCTATTGGATCTTTGCTTGTCTTGTGTCTGTCCTCAGGTGGGCATCACAGACCAGGGTCCATTTCCATCAACAACACCCATGGTGAAGCCTGCTCAAACTGTAAACAACCTGAGATAGATGGTGATGACCTGTAAGGTGACCAAGGGCATGGCACCCCTATATGATATGGTCTACCCCTACACACCTTTCCTCACACTTCAATCAGTAAACACAGGATGTGTGTCCCTCCTTTCTCAATGAAACCCTGGCCAATGCTCCAAGCATCCTAGACTCTTATCTCTCCTGCTCCCAAGCGGAGGACTGATCTCTCCCGTTAGTCAGAATTGCAAACTCATTCCACCCTCATACCCCCTGGGTCCATTTGGTTCCACTTGAACATTCCCAGAGTTAAATGAACTCTGAGAATGTCACAGTGTACATTGGGGTTCCAGAGATAGAAATAGTATAAAATGAGGGACTGTGACCTAATATGCATATTAAACATAGGGTCCTTGAAATGAAATAGTCTGAGAATAACTTCTCTAGGGCCACACACACACACACACACACACACACACACACACACACACACACACACACACACACACACACACACACACACACACACACACACACACACCACCTGGCTTACTGGACAAAAAGAAAGAAAATGAAAATCGGTAAACAAAGGGTATTTAAAATATTTTATATATACATTATGTACAGTATGTATTTTTAGTGGCACCAGTAAAGCATTGTAAAGTCTGCGAAGTAAGGTTGTTGTAAGGTTTGCTTTGATGTATTAAACCCATAACTGTACATAGTGGGAATGCTCCTTGAGTAATTTAGGTGCATGTCTGCCAAAGGTCAATTGTGCATTTTTGTGTATTTTTTTCTGCATGTTCTCCCCAGAGTAATGGTGAAGGTGATGGTGAAGAGCATAATGAAAGGCAGTGCTGTCGACCAGGATGGACACATCCATATTGGAGACACCATACTGACTGTGAGTTCCAACTTCAGAAACACCATATGGAATGATGTGGCTTCAGTGTGAAGCTCGGGCTTCATGTGGTCAGTCAGTACTGTATGTGACGTCAGTCATCTATAGGACAGTGGTTCTCAACCTGTGGTGGTTCTCAACCAGAGGGGTCCCCAAATTATTTTGGGGGGTCCCCAGATGTTTAGCTAAAGGTTAACATTATTTTCTCACTCAACAGTAAACAGACCAACATACAGTATAAGTGTATACAGGGTATCTAAAGTGACAATTTAAGGACTTTAAAGACCTTTTCAGTACCTCTGGTCAAACATTAGTCAAATTGTCAAATATTAGACGCAGAAATTGTGAAAATAGCAGATCTACATGCATCACAACGCCTCGCGTTGCCAGGCGTTGTGAGCATAGATCGGCTATTTTCACAATGGTATAGATTGAGTCAAACAAAATGTAGTGCCAACTCTGACAATTCCATGTGCTTGTGCAGGGTGGGGGGTCCCCAGTTCAAATATGATTATTTTGGGGGTCACGGCCTGAAAAGGTTGAGAACCACTGATCTATAGGACAGTGATTCCCAAACCTTTTAGCTCTCTTGTACAGAGGGCGTCACAAGGGGTAGGAAAGTGGGACTGAGTTACCAGGGCCCAAGGTGGTGGAGGGGCCTTAATTATTTCATACTTTAGCTATTGAAAAATAGCAGATATACAAGCTCACAGCGCGGCACTGAGTGCCGCGCTGCGAGCTTGTAGATCTGCTATTTTTGAAAAGTCGTGAAAATGTGTGCAAATCTTTGAATATATGTATTTTTTTAAGCGAACATTTGTAACTCAGATTTTGCTTCTGGGGGGTCCCTGGAACTCAATATTTTGAGATGGGGTTCCGTGGCCAAATACATACTATTTTGTGGGTCCTTCACATGAAAAGGTTTGAGCTCCACTGACATAGAAACATAGGTTTTTCAAAAAACCTCAGAAGGATTTGAAATATTCAAAGATTTTCATGATTTTTCAAAAATAGCAGATCTACAAGCTCGCAGCGCGGCACTCGGTGCCGCGCTGTGAGCTTGTATATCTGCTATTTTTCAATAGTTAAAGCACAGGGGCCCGCAGTGAATCCTTGTACCCAGGGCCCAGAATTTTGTGCGACACCCCTGCTCAAGAGGGAATAAAGTAGGCATACTCAAACTATAAGGTGACTTTTGTAGGCCTTTGCTTAAACAGCTCCTTTACTGTGTCAAATCTCTCATAGTAAAGTTAGCTGTAAACTTACAGTCGCCTATAACCTTACTGAAACTACTTAGCTCATCACAGTCTTGTTGGTGTCGGATAGGGACTGTTAAATTGGCACGTCAGGGAAGCCCCATGACGCATAATTATATTTTGGCCTAGATTTAACTCCTCTTGAAAAATGCATTTCTCTTAGCAGTAATGCATTACATCCACATGGGGGCACTCAATCCTCTATTACAGTAAGAACTTGTCTTGTCTTACCAATGTGTAGTTTGTCTCACCCATGTATGCAGAAACCAAGTCAAACTCATCAATAGAAATGAAGAACAAAACAAGGCCTATTATGTTTGTTCCTTATTTCTGACAATGACATTTAGTTGTCACTTGTCAGCTAAATATAAGCCTATAGCCTACTAATAACAAATTACTCCGTAAAACGCAGTAAACAAGGTAGGAATGGCTATATATCGCAGTTTCCTGCTAATGTTAAAGGACCTCTTCATTTCAACCTATCTTCAAATAAGTGGTCCTCACTATTGCTCGTTTTAAGATGGCCCCATATTTGTCTACTCACTCAGGGCTGTGAACAGTTCAGAAACCTGAATTGTGCTTGTTATTACATTACATGTTGTTATTACATTACATTACATGTTGTTATTACATTACATTACATGTTGTTATTACATTACATTACATGTTGTTATTACATTACATTACATGTAATAACATTACCTGTCAATAATCTTCTATTAATATAATAAGCAACCATTATTACATTACTGACCAATGGATGTAATTGATGGTTGTTGAGGTTAATGATGATTACTTGCCTATGCTGAAATTATAATACTTTATTCAATTAAGGGGACCTCATTTATGCTTACAGTTGACATGTAGTCGTTTTTAAACTGGCAAACCATAGCAATATCAGGCAGGGCTATTCACATCACTGACATTTTACAGTTAACAGGCTGTTTGATACTAGCCTCACAAAGCCAATAAGCCATCCTACGCTTTATAAAGAATCTCACTCCCACAGCTGCCCAGGCATTTGGTTCAAAACCAGTAAAACTTTATTAGAAGAACAATAAAAACAAAACACAAATGCATTAAGAGGTTAAGGCCTTTTCCCGGAAGATGGGAAGGCGTCAGACTAGACCACCGATTGTGATTTGTCCAAACGCCGCTCATCGTCATCGTAGCGTCGGAAGGTCTCCCCTAGCAGCGGTTCCAGGGCCTCGGCTGAGCGGTAGGAATGGGCCCGCACGGCACAGGCAATGACAGCGCCGATTATTGCCACAACCAGCACCGCTGCGACAATTCCTATGGTGATGATCTCAGACACGGTGAAAGCACGGGCTGCGAAGAATTGATTGATTGAATACTTTATTAGACAGAAATGCAAACAGGATGTGTTTAGTTAAGTTGTTAGTTACGTTGTCAAGACATCGCTCTGGATCATGGGAATAAGGGCAATAAGTATAATTCTGATTCTGATAACAGACTGGCTACACCCTTCCAATAACTTGGGACATGTCCATGTTTGCAAATTGCAGGCTTGTCTTAACAACTCTCAAAATAATGCTCTGTGGCTGTCAGTGTGGAGGAGGTGCTATATATTTTCTGTGCCCATAAGTGTCACTGTACCTATAAGCTGTGATTGATATGTCCTGTGCCATTCCAAGCACAAGGCTAAACACAGTAACATCTAAGGCTGGCTACAGACCTGCAGGCACAAAGTCTAGTGAGAGTTGTGTGGGGGGAGCGGGGGGCAGAGACAGCACAATGCATTCCGGATGGAAGTCACATGGTTTGAAGTCTAGTGAGAGTCCTGTGGTTGCTTAAGCACAAGCACACAAGCACACAACACGCACAGGGACTGTTGTAGGCAAGCATTAGAGGGCAGACAAGTTGCACTTGATGAGACAGAAGGGCAGGGTTCAACTGCCAACCAATAGGGCAGAAAGGCCATGATGCAATCCCACACAGCTGTGTTCACTTGTAGTTTGTACTCCACAGCAGCAGAGCCTGTCTGCACTGCAGTGACATGAAACCTCCATTTCAGAACGAAAAATATTATAAATAAATTAAAGTTAAGTGTGTTTCACAGTAAAACATTTGAAAATAACAATGAATATCACAAATATTTCTTTGCATGTCATACATAGTGACAGTGATGCCTACACAGATGCAATTGAATGATTAATAATAAAATGATTCATAATAAAATGTAAGCTTTATACAGTGGTGGAAAAATACTCAAATTCATTGCTTAAATAAAAGTATCCATACTGAAACATACAAATACTTTGTTACAAGTAAAAGCCTGGAATTCAAAATGTATTGAGTAAAAGGTACTCTGCCTTCACCCGATGACAACTCCAAAAGAACTACATGGCCAAATACCATATCTGGTTCCTCCTCAAGTGGAACCGCCCACGTCCGCAAAGCATTGTGGGAAATGTATTATTTTTTGGAAGAGACTTTGACTGAACACAGAAATTTGATGAACACAGTGCATTCCAGTGTGATTGCAGCCTCATAGACCTTTTGTATGTACTCGTGTGTGTGTGTGTGTGTGTGTGTGTGTGTGTGTGTGTGTGTGTGTGTGTGTGTGTGTGTGTGTGTGTGTGTGTGTGTGTGTGTGTGTGTGTGTGTGTGTGTGCGTGCGTGCGTGTGCGTGCGTGCATGTGCGTGTGTGCGTGTGCGTGTGTGTGACAGAGAGAGAGAGAGAGTGTGAGAGAAAGACTCACTAGGCCATTGGACCTCATACGAGTATCCTAGGTTGTCTGGGGCAGCGACAAACATCTCAGCATTGCTGACTGGAGGCCAGAAGGGAACCATGTTGAACCTGCTGTTGTGACCAATGGGAGCATTCTCCTCAGGGTACACTGCCTCACCTGGAGAAGACGGACAATGCAGACCCTGGGTTTACACTACTCAGGTGTGTAAGTGTGTCTTTTTTTTTATCCGTTCTGTGCATGTCCCTTTGTGTAATGTACAGTCAGTGGTGGAAAAAGTACTCACATATTTTACTTGAGTAAAAGTATCAATACTGCAATATAGAAATACTCTGTTACAAGTGAAAGTCTGGAATTCAAAATCCACGTGAGCAAAAGTATGAAAGTGTTGGCATCAAAATGTACTTAAAGTACCAAAAGTAAAAGTAAAAAATGTTTGATATTTTCAAATAGCCAAGGTATGAAATAGGGCTAAAGTGGTTCATGTATGTTTTATAATATTATAATTCATATCTGCAAAGTAACTACCGTAGTAACTAAAGTTTCCAAATAAACATAGTAAAAGTACAATATTTGGATCCGAGATGTCGTGGATTAGAAGAAGTCAAAGTACAAACACCTCACTTGAGTACAGTACTTAAGTAAATGTACTTAGTTACTTTACACCACTGTGTACAGCAGGTACAAACTTTGTAACATGTCATACAGTATACTGTGTAATTGCGTACCTGGTCTGTGTCGCTGTAGCCACTCGTCAAAGATTGCATCTGTGAAGGTGTGCAGCAGCACGAAGATGGGATCGTTGGGGGAGAGGTGAGTCTGTCCACCCGTACCATTCAGGAACAGATGGGCCAGGTTATGAAGGCTACGGACCACTGGGTCATACGTCCCCTGGGGGGCGCTATATCCTAGAAGGTGGGAGTAACATAGCCAAGCAGGGATGTCAGATTGGGATTTCTCTGATATGTATATATAAATAACGTCGTTGTCGGGTGGAAACCTTGTATGTCCAAAACCTTAAATTTATTTGGTATTATTTAAAAAACAATTTTAAATAGTGAAAATAGCCGATCTACAAGCACACACCGCCTCGCGATGCGAGCTGTTGTGTGTTTGTAGATCTGCTATTTTCACTACTTTTGTGTGACACTTTTGTATGACGAAGTAGGGCTTTAATTTAAGAAAAAAAACATACAAATTTGAAACTTGGAGATACAATGTATATTTAAGTTCATTCTGTATGCTGGGGGGAGGGTATATTTCAACTTGCAATCAAGTCACTCAGGGGTGCTTAAGTGTATTTATCCAGACCCAAACCCCAGCCTCTGTATCTTTGGCAAGACATCAGAGCTTTTCCATTTGTAACTCGAGAGGTGTACAAAATGTAACCAAACGGACCCTTACATTTGTACACTCTCTCGAGTCAACAGTAATCATTATGCCGGATCTTACTGCACAGATGGTAAAGTAACGACAGAACCCTCGCTAAAAACCCCAGGACAAAAAACTACTTGTCCTAGACAATTCGCCCTCCTGGACCCCAAACTGTGGAATGGACTCCCTGTTGCACTTAGAACAACAGACTGACTCCATAGCTTCCGCTGTGTCAGACTCAACTTTTCAGACTCCACCTAAGCCCATTACACTTACCATATCACTCGCCTACCCCAAAATGACCATACATGAAAGCCAGATAGCATTTTTTAGGTTTTAAATATAGTGTTTTTTTACTGATTAGGTCCTCGGTCTAACTGTTATTTTTGTCTAGATTGATATTTCTATGCATTTGATGTATCGATATATCGATGTATTAGTTATTGTATTACCTTGCTTATTGTATTTATCGTCGTTGTCGGGTGAAAACCTTGTATCTCCAAGTTTCAAATGTGTGCATTCTTTCGCAAAGTAAAGCCCTGCTTCATCATACAAGGCCGTCGCACAAAAGTAGTGAAAACAGCAAGATCTACAAGCAGACAACGCCTCGCGCGAGGCGTTGTGTGCTTGTAGATCGGCTGTTCTCACTAGTTTAAGTCATTTTTAAAATGATAAATGCCAAACAAACGGTTTTGGACATCCAAGGTTTTCACCCGACAACGACGTTATTGTATTACCTTGCTTATTGTAAGTCGCTCTGGATTAAGTGCCTAAATTGTGAATTGTAACACAGAGGGTTTTCACTGCACAGACGTTACCTTCGATGGTGTTCCTGAAGCTCTCGGAGGAGGTGGAGTAGTACGGAGGGGTGTCGAAGGCGTTGAGCTCCAGGCAGTCCACCACGTCCTGGGGCTGAGGCAGCGTCTGCACCATGGGCCGCGCCACGTTGCCCGCCGGGTTCCTCCTGATAGCACTGGTCTCTGTGTCTGAACACACAGGGAGAGAGGGGCACAGTCCAAGGTCACAGGCCTGACAGGGGCATTAACCCGTTTAGACCGCTTTAACTATTAAAATAGCAGATATACAAGCTCACAGCACGGCGGAATCTTTTTGACACGTGTCTTCTAAATCCTTCTAAGGTTTTTTTTTTCTTTGAAAAAAATATGTTTCTATGTCAGTGGTACGTGTTCAAACCATTTCATGTCAAGGACTCCCAACAATCTTCGTTCCTACTCTCACCTATGGTCATGAAGTGTGGGTCAAAGTATAAGGTCGCGTGTGCAAGCGGCCGAAATGGGTTTCCTCAGACGGGTGGCTGGTATCTCCCTTAGAGATAGGGTGAGAAGTTCAGTCACCCGAGAGAGACTTGGAGTAGAACCGCTGCTCCTACACTTGGAAAGGAGTCAGCTTAGGTGGTTCGGGCATCTAGTACGGATACCCCCCGAGCACCTTCCTACTTCCTAGGAAGGTCCTCGATGCGTGTCCCACTGGGAGGAGACCCCGTGGCAGGTCAAAGACCAGATGGAGGGATTATATCTCCAAACTGGCTTGGGAACGCCTCGGTATACTTCCTGAGGGAGTGGAGGAAGTTGCTCGGGATAAGGAAATCTGGAGGTCTCAGTTGGAACTGTTACCCCCGCGACCCGATTCCGGATAAGCAGTTGAAGATGGATGGATGGATGGACTCCCAACATGATATGTATTTGGCCACAGACCCCCATCTCAAAATATTTAGTTCCAGGGACCCCCAGAAGTAAAATTGTATTTATTTTTTTCGCTTTAATAAACATTAAATTAAATTATTTTCTTCTACACTTTTGAATAAATAAATAAACTGTTACCGGCGCTGTGAAGTAAAAAAAAAGAAAGAAAAGAAGATCCATCCCTATGCTTATCTACAATTTTAATAGCTTTTTCTCTTCTCTCAACTTTTTGAAACTTCACACACATTCTAACAATCGTTTGGAAGATGTCCTAAATAGGAGCTTCTTTTTACATTATTTATTTAAAAACAATACTGAGGGGTAATTATGTGAGCCAAGAACACAACTCTTTTATTCTTGTGCTCATTTAGTAGCTATACTCTTACACATGAGCGCACACGCACGGACGCACGAACACACACACAGACACGCGCTCACACATGCATACACACGGACATGTGCACGCACGCATGAACGCAAACACACACATGCACACACACACACACACACACACACACACACACACACACACACGCACGCAAACACACACTACAGTGGGTAACATAACCAAGTTGTATGACAGTCTGCTTTGAAGATTATGCACACAGATCAAAGGCGCCAGTAGACTGCTAGATTCCTTCCTTTAACAGGCACATGCCCAAATTAACAAACCCCCTCGCCCATTTAAGGAAATCTGTCTTGTAGCAGAAAGAAATACCACCTCAGTCATGGATCTCTAAGAGGATTAAAAAATATAGACCAGACCACTAACATGTTCACTACTCACATGCTCTAACTAGTAGCGTGGAATTCACCCAGCCTTTCCCCTAAACAGTACATACTATAGATTGTTAAGGATCGGTGGCACACTATGGCTTAAGAGTATTAACATTCTTGAGCATTTAGTACTACAGAACGTAAGGAAACATGGTTCATTAGCAAACTGAAACAAATGCATTGACTGAGGAAATCTCATGACAGTATGTATTGTGATTTACAATCCTTCCTATAGTCTAATCGGCTAAAATGTAATTATTTCCATTATTCCAGCATACTGTAGAAGCATTGGCTCAGTTAGACTGTGTGCAACCTTTGGACAATGTGTGTTGCATAAGGGAGAAAAAGTTTCAAAGTCAGCCGTGTACAGGTTTAGATGCTCTAGACTTTGGAAATAGCACTTCGGATGCACATGCCGTTTTTAGAAGATAATGTTAAACCTGCGGAACCATCTCTAAACACAGTTATCTCCAGCAATATCAAGGGCCCCACAACAGCTGTGTGAGGCATTGATTATTGTAGTTTATGTTCTGCTTGCTCTCTTTATGTGCTTTTCGCCCGCCTTTCTGATGCACTTAGAACAACATTATCAGTGTACACACACACACACACACACACACACACACACACACATCTCTGTTATTACCTTCAACCACACATGTTTGTGTGTTTGTGCTTGGTTATATTCGTTTTCCTGTGTGTGTGTGTGTGTGTGTGTGTGTGTGTGTGTGTGTGTGTGTGTGTGTGTGTGTGTGTGTGTGTGTGTGTGTGTGTGTGTGTGTGTGTGTGTGTGTGTGTGTGTGTGTGTGTGTGTGTGTGTGTGTGTGTGCAGGGACGTGCAGAGAATGTGGACGGGCAGGGGCTGAAATTTCGAAAAGGGCCTTTTGGTTTTCGATGCTTGATTTCTACACATTTCTTGATTTCAACATAAGATGCTGCATTCAAGTTCAGGATGCTGCCTTCAGGTATGGCATGGAAAGGGGGGCATTTGCATTTCTTTCACCATAGCAAAAACTGCATTCATGGTCAGGAGAGGGCACTTTTTGCAGACAGATAAAAGGGCAGGGGCTCGAGCCCTCTTTGATCTCTGTGTGTGTGTGTGTGTGTGTGTGTGTGTGTGTGTGTGTGTGTGTGTGTGTGTGTGCGTGTGTGTGTGTGTGTGTGTGTGTGTGTGTGTGTGTGTGTGTGTGCGTGCGCGTGTGTGCGTGCGTGAGAGCAATTGTCCTCACTGTTGCAGATGGTCCCCATGGTGTCGTAGTCCTCCACGCTCTCACAGATGACCCTCCACTGGGAGAAGACAGAGTTGGTGCTGAGGGAGTCCATGTCGAAGCTGCTCCTGGCTCCCAGCAGGTCGTCGGTGCAGATGTCACACTCGCTGCCTCCAATGGCAAAGTTCCAATAGGGCAGCGCAAAGGTCGGGTCCCCCAACATGTCCTGGATGGACGGATGGTGAGAGGAAAAGCTACAGTATGTCTGTGTGTATTAGTGTAAATCAGGGGTCTTCAACGTTTTCAGGCCAAGGACCCCTTCGTTGAGAGAGTGATGAAGCAGGGACCCCCAAAACCCTTTCATAGATTCCATATTGTTTCATCGTTTGACAGCACAATCATCAGTGTATTTTGGATTCATGTTAATTTGTGTTTTCAGATATTTAACCACCTGAACCGTCAATACTTCTGCTCTTTTCCCCTCTACACCAAACCTCTTTGCCAAAAATAGCCGATCTACAAGCTCACAATTCTGCGAGGCATTGTGAGCTTGTAGATCTGCTATTTTTGGCTAAAGTTCTCAGAATTTGAACACTAGGGTTCGAGTGGTTAATATAAAAAAGGACAAAAAAGTTTCTACCACACAAAGATTTGGAGGACCCCCTGCAGTAACTCTGAGGACCCCCTAGAGGCCCCGGACCCCCTGTTGAAGACCCTTGGTGTAAATGATGGATGGATGGATGGACGGAGATATAAGAGTAATAATAAAAGCAGTAATATTTGTTAAAAACAACTTAAACTAACCACATTCAACATGGCATCATTATTTTGGCAAGCAGAAATACATACTTTTTAAAAGTTTCAAAAATATGGCGGTCATGTAAACTTCTCCTAAATGATCCTACACAGTGACAGCACAGGACTTTGCTGTGTGATATACAGTATGATCATGTATATTAGTGATATACAGTGTCACTCATCTGATCTCATTGTCCTCTTCATCACCCCATCTATTTTCACATCATGCCTTTGACCTTGACGTTCTGCCCCCCTCGCCCCCATCTCCCATCACACTATCACTCCAAAAGCCTCCCTGATGTCCCTATTATTGCTCCTCCCCAGTTCTCCCTCTGCTCCTATACCCCTCCCTCCTTGCTGTTTTATTTAAGGGAAGGGATTAAGGGGAGACCCTTCCCCATCTCCGTCCTTCTGCCTCGCCCCCTCGTCTCCTTTGCTCCCCCCCTCTCCCCCTCTCTCCGTCTGTGCTCTCCTTCCAACTACAGACAGTCTGGGGTGTCGCACCCAATTCTGGGCCCTGCATGGGTACAAGGATTCACTGTGGGCCCCCCATGAATGTTCTTCATAGATTGAGGGGGTTTAACCCATTTAGGCTGGGAGCGCATTATCACACATTATTTTGTGCTTTAACTATTGAAAAATAGCAGATCTACAAGCTTTGAATATTTCAAATCCTTCTAAGGTTTTTTGGAAAAACCTATGTTTCTATGTCAGTGGTGCTCAAACCTTTTCATGTGAAGGACCCCCAAAATGATATGTATTTGGCCACGGACCCCCCCCCCATCTCAAAATATTCAGTTCCAGGGACCCCCCCCCCCAGGAGCAAAATTTTAGTTACAAATGTTCTCTTAAAAAATACATATATTCAAAGATGCGCACACATTTTCACGACTTTTCAAAAATAGCAGATCTTCAAGCTCGCAGCGCGGCACTCGGTGCCGCGCTGTGAGCTTGTATATCTGCTATTTTTTAACAGCTAAAGTATAACATAATTAAGGCCCCTCCACCTTGGGCCCTATAGTAACTCAGTCCCCCTTCCCCCCCCCCCCCCCCCCCTTGTGACGGCCCTGCCTACAGTACCTGCATGTCTCGTTCAAGCTGCAGCAGGTGGAAACGGTGCCAGGTGACGAAGCCTGGTCCCTCGTGGGAGAAATCCACTCCGCCGAAGCTGGCCTGGCCCGGCCCGAGGTAGGTCTTACTGACAGAGTAGTAGTGGGTCCAGACGAAGTAGTTGTAAATAGTGATGTTCTCAAACTGCGGGGTGTTTCCATCGGGGCCAAGAATCTCCTGGTACCTGTGAGGGGCGATGAGACGCAACAGTTAACCACGTGAAACCTGGCGTCCCTAATCTGGTGGCGAAAATGTTGGGGAATACTTGATTTTGAAATCCCACAACGCGAATGGTATATGGCAGAGGTCTTCAACGCTTTCAGGCCAAGGACCCCTGAGTTGAGAGAGAGATGAAGTTTCATCGTTTGTGACAGCACAATCAGTGTATTTTGGATTTGTGTCAATTTGTGTTTTCAGATATTTAACCACTTGAACCGTCAATACTTAATAAACGTAACCTTTCACTCCGTACTTAGTCCCTCTACACCTTAAAGCTCTTTGCCGAAAATAGACGATCTACAAGCTCACAACGCCTCGCAGCGCGAGGCGTTGTGAGCTTTTAGATCTGCTATTTTTGGTTAAAGTTCTCAGGATATGGACTCTAGGAGGGTTCAAGTGGTTAATATAAAAAAGGAGAAAAACATTTCTGTCAGACAAAGATTTGAAGGACCCCCTGTAGTAACCCTGAGGACCCCCTAGGGTTCCTCAGGGTTACTACTGGGGGTTACTACAGGGGGCCCTGTTGAAGACTACAGGGGGTTACTACAGGGGGTTACTACAGGGGGCCCTGTTGAAGACCTCTGGTATATGGCGATAATCTACAATTTTTTTGTATTTTTTAGCCTAGTCAGAATGAGGTCAATATTCAACATGAATAATGACATCAGCTTGTATGAATAAGGCATGAACTATGTGAATAGTTCACATGCAAAATACTTATCTGTGATTTTCGTATCATTTATTCGTCACACCCCTGGTGTGTAAAGACCTTTAGCACCATGCTTTTTTTGTTTGTTTGTTTTTTTCATCCACACACTTCCCTTACCATCTGGCATTGTTTGTTCTTTTTAGCCCCACCCGCACCCCCACCCCGTCCACATACTGTATGCATCACACTTCTGTCCTCGTTTTCCCTCCTCAATCCTTTCTGTTTTTCAGGGCACAGTCGAAATCCAGTCCATCTTCATTAATTTGAGCTGACTGATTCGTACTGGTAGACTGCATGCGTAAATATAGTTTGTTCCAATTTAAACTACAAATGTATTATTTTCCCTGAGTGTCGTCTGTCTTTAACCCCTTTCAACCTGGAGTGCAAATATTAACTAGAAATACTGTTCCTACGAAACAGTGTGGGCTCGCATGTAACACCATGTATGGGCACAATGATCTACCCGTTTGGCACTGTAGTTGTGATAACATACGTGTGCTCGCTTTCAGAGAGCCCACAGTTAATTAATTTGAAACAATTGTCAAATCTGCTATTTTCACTATTCGTCATAAAGCGAAATACAAAGTATATTCTGATGTAGGGTAAGTAAGGAGTGGTATTTCATGGATAAACCACAAAAAGGTTTAAAAGTTACATCCCTCTATCGTTGCTATAGACTGAGTGTTTGTGCCGTAACCTCCAGCTCATTAGCAAACAGAAAATGCTTTTTCAGGTTGGTATACCAATTTCATCCAACCAGGAGAGAAAACTCATACAGAATACAGGATAAACAAGTGAAAGTGGAAGTGATGAAACAAATAAATTAACAGACAAAATTGGAACTGGAACACAAGCGATAAATGATATTTGTGGGGTTATCTCTCCTGATTGGAATTTATTTTTAGCAATTATTACTCTCAGAATATATGGCTTTAATACTTATTTGAACAAAAAACAAAAATACCACTTACACCGCCTTTAAGTAAGGAGGGAACCTTTAAAACGTCAGAACACTAAATCAGTTGGGAGGATATAACGCTCAATATATACTAAACCTTATGGATTGGCATAACATTGACTGCCCATAATGATAAATGAATACAGATGCTGTATGTCTACCTACCGTCTTGTGCAGATGACCAGGTCAGGGTGGACAGTCCTCTTAGCCTCGTCCAAGGCATTCACAAAGGCCTGCTTCTCAGCTGCACTCATCTGCATCACATTCCTCCTGACTAGAGAGATCATTAGAGAGAGAGGCGGGGGAGACAGAAAGACAGAGGGAGAAAGAAATGGTACTACCAATTAGTGGTGATTCGGTATTCTTTTTCTCTCATTAGTTTTTCAGTAAAAAAGTACAGAGGTTTGAAATCCTCTGTAAAGCAATGGGTAATTTGACGATTTCGGATGGTACATTCAAACCACCGATGCTCAGTTAACCACTTAACTTTGTTGTATTACAAATAGCGAAAATAGCACATCTACAAGCTTGTGAGCGTGTAGAAGATGTTATAAGATTCTCTGGTTTTTGAACATTTTAAAAAATCTTGCCCAAAATAGGGATTCCAGGGTGAAAGTTGTTAAAGATACCAGCCCTCCTCTTACCCACAGATATCCTCTGGTCACAATCAGGGCCAGTCCACCCGTGTCGACAGCGCCCACAGTTGTACCCGCTGAAATTCCCGTTACACTGGCAAGTGCGGTTGAAGAACCGTATCGGCCACCTCTCCCTGTCGTCGCGTCCGTCATGAGGGTACTGGGGTCCGTGGCGCCGGGTGTCCGCTGTGATGGCCACACACTGGCCCCGTCCGGTAGCGGAGCCACACTCGTCCCCCACTGCCCCTGCAGGAGACGGGCAGCACTGGCCGCTCCGCAGCCCCTCAGGGGTGACACACTCTCGCGGAAACTGCCCTGCCGTTAGGGTGACGCACAAGGTCACCGTGAGGAGGCACGCTCCCCACATGCTGCCAAAATATGAGGATAAGTTAGAGAGAGGGGCGTACGAGCAATTGATATTCTTACGACGACAGTCAGTCGGTGGTGCAGTTGGTGATGGCTGAGCTCCTAATTATTTCATAATGTGTGAAAGTTTTGGATGAAAAAGTCGGGTCTGTTTTATGAAGACTGTAAGTGTCTGTGTTAAAAATAGAACTAAGTGCGTAATGCATAGAGACAAAACAATTTACTCAATTTGTGTTCCCTCGCTATAGGACTAAAATGTAGATTCTCTCTCTCTCTCTCTCTCTCTCTCTAGCTATCTCTTGTTCTTTCTCCCACTCTCCCTCTCTCACACACTCATCAATTTCCCTGCTGGCAATACTTGTCAGTATTCATAATTCACAAAGCCATTAGCTTTCAACTTTTACAACTTCTGAAGTGAAGTGCTTTCAATAAGACAGCACGTGTTTGTTTTCCTTGAACCTTTTTGTAGTTACATCTGCTTCTTTGCTTTTGAAGTTAACTGAAGAATGAATGAGTGAAGTCATCTCTGATCCCGCAGCATCACAAAGGCACTTGTATTACAGCGAAACATTCATGACCATGACCAAAGACAGTTAAAAGTAGAATCTTAACAGCTGGCTACCGAAAAGCTTTGCACGCCTTCTTGAACAAAAGTCTCTGTTTTGACGACAATGTTCTTGCAAAAGTATATTTCATACATTCTTCCACTCACGTACAATTATTTAGTCAGGTCTGAGGCTATTTTCTATTGACACTAATACATGAAAATATTAACTTGTCCCCCTACCTCTGACTGTGCATGTTGCTCTTCTCTGTCTGCTGTACAGTAGCCCCCTAGGGGCGGGCCTGCTCTCTCATGGCTTAAATACTGCAGCTCCTTAGCGCATGACCCCACACACACACTTATACAACACACACACACACACACACACACACATTCACCAATACTGTACATGCGCACACACACACTGAGACGCGCACACCCGGAAAACCTGCGAGTTCAAATGCTCATACACATCCCTCGTGATGCTAACCCAGCAGGGGCCCATCATCTAGGAGCTCATTCATGCACGCCACGGCAACCTGACTCCCGTGGAACAGCAAACATGCTTAAGCCACTCATTCTTTGACAGAATTCCTGGTCTTCACCCATTGGGTTTCTTTCCAGAAAATCCCAATCGGCTCTTTAATCACTTAAACCCTATACTATACTGACAGGAGTCTCCCAGGGAGCTATACTAGGCCCCCCTCCTTTTTTTCTTTTACCTCCACAAGTCTCTTCGACATATATAGCCGTTCTACAAGCTGTCAACGTGTCGCATTGAGACTCATTGTAAGCTTGTAGATCTGCTATTTTCAGTCCGGAGCAGGGACTCTGTACCTCATAATTCCGAGTTCTCCCCGCCGCCCATCTTCGTGGTGATGGATTCCTCCTCTACTCCTTCCCCTTCTACCTGTCTCATTAACTGTTGTCTCCCATATTTCTTGCCCTTGCATTTCCGCGTAAATAGTCTTTCCCAGGACAGGACTCGGGAGCATTTTATGGAAGCTATATGACTCTGTGTAGATACTGTAAGATATATAGCCGAAGCATCGGGAGGTAAAATACGGTTGGTTTGCGGACTGGTCACCAGCGTGTGCCGTAGGAGAGACATACGATGAGATGTGAGACCGGAGGAGGAGAGCAGACGCAGTGTGTCAATATCATCGTTTTATTCTGTACAGTTCAAATTACAAATGGTGACACAAAAAAAGACTTACGCTGTGTCAACTATCACAAATCAAATGTTAAGCTTTCACTTCAACAGTGAACAAACCAAATTATTAAATTTAAGTGTTACAGATTTACATGACGGTACATGAATATGGTATTCATGGTATCGTAAAAGGACTGTGTATAAATTATATTACAATGCTGTTGAAGCATAGGAAAATCTCATAGTTTTTGCAATACAGCAATACTTCAGTAAGAATTCATTTGAAAAAAAAAGAAAAAAAACATTCCTACAAGTTTGAACTCTAACCTAAAGTCGTTACAGGTATTAACCCTTGACTGTATAAAGACGTATTAACCAAAGTCCTAATATGCTTATCCCCCACCCACACACCCCCCACATTTTCTGATTTGTTTCTTTCATATTCTCAATCTCACAAGTACACATGCCTACTACACACACACACACACACACACACACACACACACACACACACACACACACACACACACACACACACACACACACACACAGTACAAATGGGTTACAGATACAGTAAATGATACAATAAGGGCAGGTTAGGATTTGTAATTTGTAACATTTTAGGGTAAATTATAGGTAGGTTGGAAAGGGAAGTAATGATGGAGAGTGGCTTGTTACAGGGCTTGGTGTATAGCAGGGGTCTTCAACGTTTTCAGGCCAAGGACCCCTTAGTTGAGGGGGAGATGAAGCAGGGACCCCCACAACCTTTTCATAGATTCCATATAGTTTTCCATCTCGTTTGAGCACAATCATCAGTGTATTTTGGATTCATGTAAATTTTTGTTTTCAGATAATTAACCACTTCACTCTGTACTTAGTCTGCCCTTGTTCTCCTCTACACCAAACCTTTTTGCCAAAAATAGCCGATCTACAAGCTCACAACGCCTCGCAGCGCGAGGCGTCTGCTATTTTTGTCTAAGGTTCTCAGAATATGGCCACTAGGGTTCAAGTGTATGCATTATAATAAAGGAGAAAAAAAGTTTCTATCACACGAAGGTTTGGAGGGAGGACCCCCTGTAGTAACTCTGAGGACCCTCTAGGGGTCCCGGACCCCCTGGTGAAGACCCCTGGTGTGTAGGATCAGGGTATGGGAGTTTGGCAGATAAACGGACTGACACACAGACTCGTCTAGAGAACAGAAGTCCTGACGTCCTGCGAGGAGCCTGCCCCTGCTGACTCCCCTGGGGAGGTGGGGGAGAGCTCTGACATGGCTGTGGCCTGCTCCTGCTGCTGGTCCGCTTGCTGTTTGGCCAGGGCCGTGGCCACGTCAGATGGGTCAAGAGCTGCTATCCTGGTAGAGAAGACAGTTATTAGGGATCCTGTAGGGCTGTCACGATTATGACATTTTACATGACCGTTAATTGTCACTCAAATAATTGCGATTAACGATTTAATTGTGTTTTTGTCGTTGACAATTACATTTCTGTTTGGCTTTTAGGCTTTGAAGTTGCACTTGGTAGATATGACACATAACCTAAATATACAAAGAAATTACTGACATATTTGACAGCTTTATACTTGAAAAAGAACATTGATAGTGGAAATACACACACGATCCACACACGATCTACAAGCTCACAAGCTACAAGCTCACAACGCGTCGCACCGTGACGCGTTGTGAGCTTGTAGATCTGCTATTTGCACTATTTTTGACTTTTTAAAAAATATATGAAGATTTTTCAACATGGAAACGATTATGACGATTATGACAAATAATTGCGATTATGTCAAATAATTGCGATTAGACGATTATGTAATAATTGTGACAGCCCTAGGGATCAGTTGTGGACAGTAGAATAACTGCAGAGATTGACCAACATCAGGGAGAATGAACCTGGATGTAGGGGGCATTTGACCATGCACTTAACAACTTAATTAATGCATATTTTACGAGCCATTTCCAAAACTATTTTTGGAAATGTTTGTAAGAAATTGAAAATCTTTGCGCGTTTGTGCCCAAAATAGGGATGCAAGGTTGAGAGATGGAGATATTTGTGGTCAAAGCATTTCATGTATAAATAGTAGTGTGGTTTTGTCTTCAGATCACCTAACCATTGACTGGCTCTAGGGGCAGGATGTTGAGCTATGTCAGAATAAAGTTGTGTTCTTAGTGGCTGATGAGATTTCTATGCTCTTTACTCATACAGGCCTGCAGCACACAATGGAGCACCATATGTTGCACTCAGGATGTACACAGGACCTTACTATTATATTATGTACAAAGAATAGCACTTAACCACTTAAAGCATATGTATTGTATATATTCATGGTATGGTTGATGGGAGTCCCCCAGGGCTCTGTACTAGGTCCCCTCCTGTTTTCCCTCTACACTAAATATCTTTGCAGGAAAATAGCCGATCTACAATCTCACAACACGTTACAACGTGACATGTGAGCTTGTAGATCTGCTATTTATTTATTTTTTTTGCCACAAAATAGGAATGCAAGGGTTCATGTAGTTAAGATGTAAAGCTTAGATTGTGTTTTGACAGGGAATGTATTGTCTGTTGTCTGTGTTTTCAGTGGTTCAGTTGCTTAGGTGACAAGTGGTTTGTGGTTGCAACTGTAGTCTTTTTTCCCAAGGAGAAATGTCAAGCTGACTTAGCTTGTTAAATAATTCACTCTTGTTCTGTGATTTTTCTTTTCTTTTTTTTAATATTCTGGTTACACATGAGATATGTTTCTGCCAAATAAAGGCACATTTCTGCTTGCACATGCAGTAAGCATGTGTTGTTTAAAGGCATTGGCCTCCAGTGCATTCACACATGTACATTACATCTGCCTATAAACACGTTTGCGTTTATGGATAGAGACCTCATTTTAGTCTCTGTACTCTCCCTCTTTCTCACTGTCTTCCCTCCTCTCTCTCTCTCTCTCTCACACACACCCACATGCCTCCCAGGCTTATGGTAGATCTAAGATTCCAGTTTGCTCGTCTGACTCGGATAGCGCTGGTATTAGCCTATAATGCTTTAGGTTCACGGCATCCACATTCTCATGTGACCCACAGGGCCGGTCCTGAGCACTTAGTGACTCACACACACAACAGCCAGGGGGAGATCAGCTGAGAGGCACACGTCCTGTTGGCTACCATGAACCCCCCAGTGAGAGAAAGCATTGACCGTTTTCAGGTCAACACACCACATTTATAGTCTACTGACATTGGACAACTTTGACATCCTTAGTGTAGTGGGAAGGAGAGAGGCGGCAGCCAGGTCGGTCGTCACACTACAGCGCTCTCCAAGAAGCTGGGCGCACGGCCAAATTCGGAGTGTTAATTTAACTCTGAGGAGAAGGAGGTGTTAATGTGACCGGTGGAAACATACCGTTAGGGGTCGGGGGAACTTCAATTACTATGGCATAAATGATATTTTAGAGGGAGATTATACCCTGTTTCGGTTTCAATTCTTCATAACAAAAGAATGTCGGCTAGTTTTGTATTTATCCTTTTTAGGGAGTAAAGGTGTAAATAACAGCTTAGTTATTAGTTTTATAAAATATAGATACAAATAGGGATATGTCCCCAATAGGACAATAATATCCAATCCAGTCCAATCGTAGGTATTCTTGCAGTGTGCCAAATTGTTGAGCTAATAATCAATATGTCAGAGAATATGTAATTACACTCAAACTAAGACATTCTTTTGCATGTCTATTCAAAAGATTATACTGTACAGTATAGGAAGTGATGTCACGTGACATCACCTCATCAAAGATCAAACCCTGGATATCCATACTGTGTCAGTCAGTCAGTCAGTCAGTCAGTCAGTACAAATTTTTACAGTCTATGGGTTGGTTGAACTTGGTTCCCTATGTAACCAACCTATGTAAAAGTCCATATATGGGTATCCCTTTTATGTTAGTATTTAGGCTTATGCTGTACAAATACAGGTAATGTAGTTTGTAGTACATACTGTTGAGTATCCCCATTGCCTGCAGGAAGGGTGTCATCACTGCAGTCTGCTGTCGTTGGCTCTGGTTCTACACCGCCTTCTTCACATGTCCGCTCTGAAGCAGGGACACTAAACGTGCGTGCACGTGTGCAAACACACACACACACACACACACACACACACACACACACACACACACACACACACACACACACACACACACACACACACACACACACGTACAATGCCACTGTTAAAAAAATGTTTGTTGCTGCTGAGGGCGTTGCAGAATGAAGACAGAATAATAACCACACATGCACACATTATTATTAAATGTTTTATCAGATAAACGCAATACACAACCAGTCCACCACTCCTACTGTATCTTCCACTCTTATTCCACCACCAGCTGCCTGAGGGAACAGCAGTTAAAAGTCCTCACATGTTCTCCAGATAAAGAAAGAGAAGTCCCCCGGGGTCAGCACAGAATAACTATAGCTGCAGCTAAACTTTAGAAAGGAAAGGGAGTATTTTCTGCCCCACAGGGGAGGGAAAGTTGTTTTACATCCATACCCAGCTGAAGGCTGCTCAGCTCTGGGTAGCACTCGGCTGGGTTAAGCTGAAAACTGAAGTTCCCCGTGGGATGGATAAGATAGGTAGCTATTATTATTATTAAATATTTGTATGTACTGATGAGAGCAAAGGGAGGAGCTGTTAGCGGTTAAGTGTCTGGCTCAGGGACACTAATAATAGTTACCCTCTTCCTCCTGAGGGGGAAATTCTGTATTTTCAGCCCAACCGATTCACTGCCCACAAGGAGCACGTGAGCAATTAGGGGTTAAGAGTCTTGCTCAGGAACACACATCGACATTGCTACCCTGGCCTGGAATTGAACCAGGGACAACCAGGGGCTCTGGTTCCCCAGACAGGCTTAACCATTCAGTTGTGCCACCCCTCTTGACACTGGGCTTATACATACAGTATACTGTACTATAATATCGTCACTGTTCGGCAGAAACCTTGTATCTTCAGGTTGCAAATTTGTATGTTTTTTCATCAAGTAAAGTCCTGCTTCACCATACAAGACTGTCACACAAAACTAGTGAAAATAGCCAATCTACAAGCACACAACGCCTCCACGGTTCGAGGCGGGGTGTGCTTGTAGTGATTTTCACAACTTTTAATATTTTTTACATTATTTGAATGATGACTTAAATGATTCATTTCCCCCCGACAACAATGATATGCTATCACTCATCAACGTCAGCGCAACACAGATTTTATGGTGATGTGATTGCATGGTATGACATTGATGCCAACAAACAGAAAACAACAATTGGGTTCCCCTCCATCACAAAGACTCCCGCTGGTGAGTCAGTCGGAAGCCTACCTGTTGGTTCCGTTGCGACACTTGACGATATAGACGATGATTACGATGGTTTCCAGAAGCAGGAACACAGCAGCAGAGATGGCGCCAATCTTCCATGCCTCCAGACCCAGCTCACCTGACCCTGAATGGACAGGGAGGAAGATAGATGTGGTGGACATGTTGTATAATATACTCCATGAGCCAAAACAAATCACTCTGCCTTGAATTTGCCTCTAATGTAGTTTTAAACTAAGCTCTAATCGGGTACATATTTGAATGAATAACGCACTGTTTTAACCAATCTATAGGGCAGAGAATGTTGGTGGTTGGCGCTGGTCATGCCCGCTCTTCTATTGAGAAATGTAGACCCTGGTGTGGGGTAGGACACCTGCCAGCTGTAAAGTATTACTGTCTGACACTCATGAGCACAATATCTCCCCAAGACAAGTGAGCTTTTCTTAGCTATAGACTTTGGTCTCTCATGCGGGGGCCGTGAGTGTGGGTTTGAATCCCGGGTAGGACAAATATTATCGACCGCAGCTTTAAAACTCATATATCTCTCTTCGAACAGATATTCAAGTGATGTTAATTTATTTACCTTTTGTGCATTGTTGTTTCTGTTTTGTTGTGTTTTTTTTTTGTGTTTTTTTTGTGTTTTTCAGTCTTGTTTATGTCATTATATGTTTTTCTGTTTTTGTTTGCTTATACTCATTCGAATATTAAGTTTATTTACACGTTTAAAAGGGTAAGCATAATAAGCTTAGGCTTCAGCTTATACCCTTTTGGTCTGATTTGCTTTGTTTTTTCTCCCTATGAAAGGGAAACAATGAACTGTATTGTTTTTTTTAATCTATCACAAAATACCAAAATAAACTACTACTACCTATATGTTGTGTATGGTTTTCACAGTCTGCACTTCCATTTTTACCCTGATTATTATCAGCGGTGTCCTCCACCAGCTCGTTGGTCTCCCCCGGCTCCCCCCCTTCTTCTGACTGAGGGGGCGTGGCCGGGAGCTCCTCCACGAAATTATCCAGTGTGGGTTGTTCAGGCACGACGGGGTCATGGGGCAAAAGGTCCGCGGTGGAGGTGATGATCTCATTGGCATGGTTGGTCTCCTCCTCCAGAAGGTCCTCTCCACCCATGGTGTTGCTCCCTGGCTCTGCCCCACCTTGGGGGGGACTGAGGGGGGCAGCCTGGCCCTCAGAGCCCTGCTCCGTGGCGGTCCCGGCGTCATCAGCGCCATCAGCAGCCTCTGGGGCAGGGATTGCCAGCACATCTAGAAGAAGGGTTTAGTATGTGACACGCACATGAAAATGAAGCCCAGAGGCCAAGGTTTAGAGCTTGTCGAGGGGACCTATGGAATGTGAGATAATGCATGGATGTGTGGACATGAAGCATGGGTGGGTCCGGGAGCGTTGGTGGGTGTCGCTCACAGTATCGTAACAGTAGTAGTGTCTGTGTTACAGTAAAATAAATACTTATTAAGTATCAGTCTTTGCTTTCATTATGTCTCTGCAGACACACTCAAAAGTTCAGAGACAGCTGGCAAAAAGCGGGTGTTCATGTGACGTTATTGCATAACAAGAGATTGTGTTCTTTATATTTTTTCCTTTTATCATCCCAACTCAAACACAGACCACAGTGACTGTAACTGGGGCATGCAATGCTTATTTATTTTCCTTGCATTTTTTTAAGAATCTGACCTTGTGACCAGTATTGCTTTAAATGAAGGAGGTTAAAAGCTTTCCTGTCTTGAAATAGGTTAAGATGCAAACAATGCAAGCTTGAGCAAAGCCGCAGTAGCTGAAGCAGTTAATCAGGTGTTTCAATACCTCTGCACTGCATTTTCAATGCCTTAGACTCTGCGTGAGTGGGGTCAGCTGAATTTAGGCCAGCTTAACAAATTGGAGAATAGTTTAATTAGAAGACAGTGTGCAGATGCTGTGGAGTTTGGTTTCAAAGTTCAAAATAAGTATTAGATTTTATCATAACCTCAACATAACCTTTTTTGAGTGATATGCTTTTTCTTAATGAATGATTGCGCAACTCTGTGTACCGAGACAACATGCGGCTCACCTTGAATGTCTGCCTGACTGGGATCTGGCACGATCACAGCTGTCTGTTCTTCGTCTTCAACGTTTCCTTCCAGTTGGTCTACCGTTCCAACTACCGCTTCCTCAGCCACCGACACCTCTGGTTCCCCCTCCATTACATTCTCTCCACCCGTCTCCCCTTCCGCTGCCTCGCCCACCTCCACCACAACTTCTTCATTTCCTGCTTCCACCTCCTCAGCAGTTCCTCCCTCCACCACTGAAGAGATTTGCTCCATCTCCTCTGCTGTGCCCTCTGCCTCATCACCCAATGTTATGTTCTCCTCTGTCGGTTCTCCCACTACAGATTGAGTGGTCTCATAATCGGCGGGGGGCGGCAGAGCTATGGCCACAGCACCTTCTGCTTCACCTGCCTGGGGTTC
Organism: Nannobrachium achirus; assembly: GCF_963921795.1. Lineage (NCBI taxonomy): Eukaryota > Metazoa > Chordata > Actinopteri > Myctophiformes > Myctophidae > Nannobrachium > Nannobrachium achirus. The sequence goes on from NC_137812.1 coordinate 45,122,578, forward strand.
CTCCACCTCTCCAGTTAAAATCTCGGTCTGTTCCGCATCAGTAGTCCCCGGGTCAGAGACCACCACAGTCTCTTGCTCCATGTCTTCTACTTCCTGTACCTCTGCCTCAGGTGCAACTTCCTCTTCCAAGACCATCTCCGGTTCCTCTTCTCCATCTCCCCCAGCTTCATCCACGACTGTGACCTCTCCTCCTACCTCTTCCAGAGGGTCTACAGTTTCCTCTGTGACCTCCTGAATGATTTCAGGAGCTTCAGGAGATTCACCGATGACCTCCGTCCCCTCTGCTGGTCCTCCGAATTCTACCTCTGCAGGTTCCACAGCCGGTTCTCCTGCCACTTCCTCAAGCCCCTCACTATCCTCCGCGGCCTCAGCCACGTCAACTTCAACTCCCGCCTCTACCTCTCCCGTTGTTTCCTCCACTGCCACCCCGGGTAGCTCTCCCCCTACGACATCTTCCCCCGGGACCTCCTCATCTTGTCCCACTACTTCCTCCTCTACCGTCTGCTCAGCAGCTCCGGCCTCAGCCTCCGCCGTTCCTGTCACCTCCCCTGCCAGCTCCTGTCCTCCTTCGGCATTGTCCGCCTTTTCTTCATGTCCAACCGCAGCCGCCAACCCCCTCTCCAATAGTTCCTTGAAGACATGCTGTGCCCCGCCACCCTCGACCTGCTCTGTAGCTTCCTGCACAGCCTGCTCCACCTCCTCCTTGCTAGGTGGGACTACTGCCGGGACCACCACCGGGGCCACCTCGCCGGGAGGCAGCGCCGTTTCTTTGTGTGAGGCCTCTCCATCTTGGGAAGGGGCATCGATGGAGGGCAGGGTGGATGACTGATCTAGGGAGATGGAGTATAATAAAAGTCTTTGGTGCACAGATAAAAGCCCCAAAACCCAGAGTGATACAGACTCTAACTAACATGATTAATTGCGAGAACTTTCTCTGATGTGCCCTGCTAATTAGGGAAGGAACATTTATATTCTCTATTAATGACTGAATGCTGAGCATATGGGAAACAGGGATTTAATTGCTTCATCCAGACTCAATGTGTCCCTCATGTCCATGTTTGGAGTCAATTCATTATCATATCATTATCATGGTTAACAGTTTCATCCCGTTGGCAGTCAGGTAGCTGTTATACTTCTTTAATCATTCATTGATAATTTCACATGAACAAAACAAGCATAATATGGCATAAAAACACATACTATTTGCAGAAGAGTCTTAAGATGCCAACCTACCTTCAGATTTGCAGTGACGTACCGACAAAATCACTATCAATCCTTTAAGAAAAAAACAGATATCCATGTTGAAGATACACTCCAAGACACGTTGAGCCTTTCCCAGGAAATGACTTCCTTCTGTCCTTTAGTCCCTCTCAAGAGTGTGAGTGTGTGAGTGTGTGAGTGTGTGTGTGCGTGCGTGTGTGTGTGTGTGTGTGTGTGTGTGTGTGTGTGTGTGTGTGTGTGTGTGCGTGCGTGTGTGTGTGTGTGTGTGTGCGTGTTTGTTTGTGTGTATGTGTGTGTCCACCGTGTGTCCACCACGGCAGGAAGAGATACACTGAATGTGTACACTCCTGGGTGGTTAGACTGTAAATTGGGCCTGGCCAGGGAGGGTGATGTTAACAAAGTGACGTTGAAAAAAATGTGGATGGCGAAAACATACAGCGCCATGTTAAATATTGGCACCCTGAGGTGTCCCGTACCACCAGGTGTCTTCGGTGCGCGAGAGGGGGGAAAAAGTAGCACGGCGGCGTTAAATGCTTGTCAGACTCTTACGAGAGCTCTGGTGAAGCCTGGACGGCATGTCACACACAGAGTGAACCCTGCAGGAGCAATTATAGGTGTGCTGTGAGTTTGAGGCATGAGAGATGCTACCCTCAGGCCTTGATAGAGAAACTAGACTTTGGTGCTATACATAAACCAGTCAGGCCTTGATATCGAGAAACTAGACTTGGGTGTTGTACGTAAACCAGTGCTATCTAATAAAGCTCCATATTATTATGTAATAATAGAAAGAATACAGGTATATGCATGTCGCATGAATGTCTAGCATGTTTCTGTTTGATTGCGAACGAAGGTCGCAGTTTAATATGAGAAACGGCACATCGTCTCTCCGTCCGTCCGGACGTCTGTCCATGTGCGCTTTTTGGTTTGCTGCTCTGACATCACTGTGATGTCAGGGGAACCACACTAACAGAATCCCTTTTTAATGCCCATATATGGAGGAAGACAGCCCATATCTGTGTGGCTGGTTCTACAGACAGGGATCTCCATATATGGGCATAAAAGGGATGATGTCAGATGTCATAGACGTCATAGGACTTTCAGGACTAAAGCACACAACGCGTTGTGTGCTTGTAGATCGGCTATTTTCACTCGTTTTAAATCATTTTTAAAAATAAATACAAAATGAACGGTTTTAGACATACAAGGTTTCCACCCGACAACAATATTATAATATAATTCAAAATAAAATATGATGTTCAGTGTATCTCACTGCTTGTATTGACTGAAATTAGCCATCTTGTGCAGTGATATATAGAAAAGTGTGATGCAACACGATGCATCGTAGAATCGAATCGAATCATTACCTTGTGAATCGTAATCAAATTGAATCGTGAGGGTAGTGCCAATGCACACCTCTATTGCGGGGGAAGGTTGGAAGCTACTGCATTGTGTAACCTTGTGCAGAGCAAGAACTGATGTTGTCAAACAAACTTAGCCTGTAACCTACATACAGAAGAGGCTGTGAGGGAGATGGAAGAAACAAAGAGACGGTGGCCTCTTTTTTACGTATTTCAAGACAGCGCAATGCCTGTTTCTCACAGTTACATGTTTCAGCAACACGCTACGCGCCATAGTTAGTGTGAATATTGATAAAACAAGGTGTTTAAGGGTAGTGGTGGACAGTAACAAAATACATTTACTGGAGTACTGTACTTAAGTGTTGTGTTTTTGACACTACTACGTTTCTAGGAAAAGGAAAAAGTATATCATGAATGAACCACTAAGCCTCGCAATGTGACGAGTTGTGATTTTTCTTTGAAATATCTGCACAACAATGCATTGATATAAAAAAGAAAATGTACTTTGCGTTTTGTACCTTTGAAAACTTAAGTGTTTTTAAAAAGCATGTACTTTTGAATACATTTTGAAAGCAAGTACTCCAGTACAAATTGACTGAGCAACTTTCACTTGCAGGGGAGTAACTATTTGACCAGGAGTATCTATTCTGCTCGTTTGCTGAGTACTTTGTACACCACTGTTTAAAGGTAGACCTTTATTAAGGAATGTCAAATGCAGGAAATTCATTTTCAGCTGTACCCAGCTGTTGGCTGCTCAGGTGGTCAGGATGAGTGCTCGCTCGGGGGGAGTAATGTGTGTGTGTACTGGGCGGGCCTGGGAGCAAAGCATGTGACCTTCTGAATACCACACAGCCTATCAACCCACTACTAAGCTACAGCCAGTGGCGGAAAAAGTACTCGTACTGTATTTCTTACTTAAGTTAAAGTAAAGATATTGGCATCAAAATGTACCAAAAGTAAAAGTGCAACATTTTTGAAAAAAGCAGATCTACAAGCTCACACCGCGTTGCATCGTGACTCATTGTGAGTTTGTGGATCGGCTATTTGCAAATAGACTAGGTCTAAAATAGGGCTAACGTGGTTAATGTGTGTTCTATAATATTATAATTTAGGGTCTATATCTGCAAAGTAACAAGTAACTAAAGTTTTCAAATAGTTGTATTGGAGTAAAAGTAATATTTTTGCCTCTGAGATGGGTGGGTCAAAACATTTCCCCCATAAAACGAGGGCCTGGTATAAAGAAGTCCTGTAATGCAGGGGTCTTCAACAGGGGGTCCAGGACCTATAGGGGGGCTGCCAAATCTTTGTGTGATAGGATATTCTTTTTTAAATTAATAACTTGAACCCTGAGGAAAACTTTAGCCAAAAATAGCAGATCTACAAGCTCTCAACGTTTCGCGTTGCGAGACGTTGAGAGCTTGTAGATCGGCTATTTTTGGCAAACAGGTTTGGTGTAGAGGTTAAAAAAAAAGAGCCGACCAAGTACGGAGTGAAAGGCCAAGTTTAGTAAGTAACGATGATGTAAATCTAACTAAAAAAACACACATCAACACAAATCTAACAGACTGATGACAGTGCTGTCAAACAAGTTTATGATATATGAATCTATCTATGAAATTGATGAAAATCTGTATCACACATTTATACAATATGTAGGTGGGGTCCCTGCTTCACGTCTTTCTCAGCTAAGGGTTCCTTGGCCTGAAAACGTTGAAGGCCCCTGCGATAATGAGAAAAAGTACAAGACTCAATCACAACTCCTGCCATGTCTTGTCAACGTGTCCTTGAGCAGGACATTAATCCCCTGCCAGCTGTGTGCCACTATAGTAGATGAGAGTTCAGTTAAGGACTACATGAAGGATGTCATGGATCGACCTTAAACGTGCCGGTTGTCCATGTTATTGTTTTCCCCTCTTTTCTGAAGCAAGTTGTCCAAACCCGGCTCCAGTCTAAGCTCCTCCTATACGATCTTGGGTTCCCCTCCTGGGCACCTGCCAGATTTGTTGAAACACCTTGGTAGTTGGTACTAGGGCATTAACGAAAAAGTCAACAAGTCGACTGAGTCGACTTCTTACACAAGTCGACTCCAACCAGAGAAAGTCGAAGTTGAAAAAGAAAATCCTTTGTATTTTTTTCCTATCATTATTTTTGCTCCATGTGTGCGTCTGTACAGCATTCAAACAGTAGGATTGCTTATTGTCAAGGACGGAATGATCCAATATTACACAGTGCTACATTACATTTGGTATAACATGGTTCTATTGTGAAAATAGCAGATCTACATGCTCACAACTCCTCCCGATGCGAGACGTTGTGAGCATGTAGATCTGCTATTTTCACAATCTCTGCCAATGTTTAATTTGTCATTTTTGAGGCAATAAAAAGTCCTTAAATTGGCACTTTAGAAATGTGAAGATACCCTCTATATACTTAAACTTTATGTTAGTTTGTTACTGTCGAGTGAGAAAACAATGTTTCGCATGAAGTTAATCATCTGGGGACCCCCCAAAATAATTGGGGGGTCGTGTGTGATGTGATGACGTCATCAAACGATAAAGTCGACTTCAACTCAACTTTTTACTGAGTCGAGTCGACTTGCAAAAATCACAAGTTAATGCCCTACTTTGTAGTTGGTACCTCTCTTGCTCTTTAAAATCATCTCACTTCCCATAACCATGATTTCCGCTTTCCACTACTGTATGTTAGATTGTCCACGTGCTATTTTGCACCATCATCGACCTCTAACTGCATTTCATTTGAATCTGTATCTGTGCAAAATTGTGCAATATTGAATTGCAGTATGCATTTAAACTGCCTATGAGAGCTTTATGTCTGTGTTGACCGAGTTAAGCATTACCCAGGAGAACCAGCATGAGTGGTAACAGAGTAATACAGTACCTTTCTCACTCCAATGGCTGTGGGACTCACACTTGTCAAGTCACTGATTCTTATAGGTTCTAGTGAAGATAAGGCAATATACCTTTTCTATAATGTTGTAAGTATAGAGATTATGTTTTTGTGCATGTGTGTGTGTGTGTGTGCGCTCTCGCGCGTGTGTGTCTTCTGGACTGATCAGCGCTATACCAGCCTGCTTTATGTTTTTTTTTTCTTTTTTTACAAATGTTGCAGAAATAACATTTTCTTCTGTACCAATCTTCACCTAATTACTGATCATGTACAGTACACATGATCCTGGGAGCTACTGTATGTAACAATGAACAACAAATAGTCTTTTGATAGAGAACATCAAACCAACCCCAAATGGGCCTCTATATGGTGCATCCCCATAGTGCTTTCACTTCAGACCATATGGCACCACAAATGCTGAAGTTGAACCGTGTGTTGTAGACAGGCTATTTCCCCCCCAGCTTCCTTTGGTTCTTAAGGCTGCAACCTACGCCTTAGGGGCCAATCACCTTGAGATGCAGTGTGAGTAACTCTTTGCTAGCAAAACCATTGTTTTCCTATGGTAGGTACTGTTTTTTAGCCGTTTGTAGGTGTGCACAAAATGTGAAATAAGTTACTATTAGTCTCAAGAGCTCAACATCAGCTTGAATCAAGTTTTTTGCCCATGATTCATTATTTGACCACCCGGTTAGGCATGAAGGCCAGCTTCCAAGCTGTATCTCAAGCATCTGCATCTTGGAGCGATGCTTCTCGGTGTGATCACCTTCTTACACAGCCCTGAGTAGCCCACCCGCTGTGGTGGAGATATGTGCTCCGCGGAGCGCCCCTTTCTAGTTGACTTTGTGAATAAATAAGCTTATGGGCTTGAGATAAATAAATTACCTCAGGCACGGCATATCAGCAGTATTATGTGATTTGCCTGCCCTCAGTTGGATAAGCTCGGGCAACGCCGAATGCCCGGGTGTTAATCTAGATTTATTTCACTCTAAAGCTTTTGCTGTTGTTTGCATTCATGTGCAAATCTTTGCGTAAATATACAATATATTCCCCCTCCCATTCTCGCACAAATAGTAGCCTAATCATCCTTTTTTGCTACAACCACCAGTGATAGTTCAGGGATGACAATGCTTGTTCAAACCACTTTGTTTCTGGGTGGGTGTAGCTAGTCTTGATTGATTGAATACTTTATTAACACGACTGTTAAAGTTATACCATGTAACTTTTTTTATAAAACAAATCTTAAAATTGTCCTAACTGTTAAATCGCTAAAGTTTTAGAACACCCACTCCGTTATTTTCAGCTTCTAAAGCCTTCTCTTTATATGTTTTCTATGATCCTGGCCGGGGACCGGATTTCGCGGAAAAATTACGTCATCTGCATCATCTGTATACGTTGTGTATACGCTGGCCAATCACATCGCGGATCATACACACATGATACACTACCGGCCAATCACAGCCTATCTGCCGTATCTTCAGGAAGTAGCTTCCCTCAGCTACAGTGTTTACCATGGTGAAGGATTCTTAACCTCTTAATCCCCAAATGCTGGCCAGAAAATTATGTTCTACCCCTCCACGGATTCGTATCGGTCGCGGTGGTTTGCGGCGCCGCTCCGGTGGTCCGCGGCGGCGGTCCGCGACGACTCCGGGCGAAAAACGGACGAAAAAAGCAATACCGCTACTGACCACTAGTTTAGCAACTTACACAGTATAGCTTTAACATTAAAGTTATGGGGCGCCCGCTGGCCTACCGGTCCAGGCAACATACCACATAGGCTCTGATTGATGCCTTGATAGCGTGTCGCGGGTTTGAGTCCTGTTAGTGCAGTACAGTACAATACAATAAAATGCAATACAGTATAGTAGAATCATAAGATACTGTATATTTGCAGAGAATGTGGGGGCAGGAGGACAGAAGATTCTACTATTGAGATGTTCTAAAGGAGATAAACTATGTTCCTTTGTTACTGAATCGACACCCCTGCTGATAACGGACTTGAAAAGTTTACTGTATGCATTTAGACTATTAAGCCATGTATTTTGTCCCAGATATGGGAATTATTCAAAGCGGCAGGCCTGTGTGGGAGTATGAATGAATGGTCTGCTAGGATAGCTCTAGCTCTAAATAAGGAGCGATATTATTATTTTAAGAGTCAATGTTGGTAAAAGAACAACTCAGTTTTATCCTCTGTGGTCCTCGTGTTGCTGTTTTAGTCACAAGGGGTGCAAACTGCTGCTTCACCACAAGTTACTTTGACAGTCTAATTCCAAATCTGAGTTTCTCTGTGGTCGCAAAACATCAGATAGACACTGAGACTTGAGTGTTTCAAACGAGCAGCACAGCACTAGCACAGCATCTCTCTCTGACTCTCTCTCTCTCTCTCTCTCTCTCTCTCTCTCTCTCTCTCTCTATCCCATGAAAGATTAGGTTTGAAAGGGGCACTATATGTTGGTGCAATCACATGAGCTTCACACTGTGCTTAGCACCACCAGGCAGAGCACTCATACTTGGCTTGTGACTGGGCTACAAAGAGGGATTATTATGTACAGCATATTATGTATATGCTGTATACTTTTTTTTCCTATTTGAGAAATGGCACACACACGCACGCGTGCACGCACGCACACACACACACACACACACACACACACACACACACACACACTTACCTAACCTTGACGTAAATGCATGTACTACATTCTTTTAGTTGAAAGTCATTAACATGGGTCTATGCAACTCTCGTCTTGACAAAGGAGCGTTTTTGTTCCCCCCCCATAATTTATACATACCCAAAAAACTAATAATAGAATAATAATTATAATACAATCAACTGTTCTCTTAGCCATAATCAAAGCAGCATCCTCTTCCTGAAATGAATTTCCTGAAAGTGTGTTGCGGTTAAGAATGCAAAGTAAATGTATCCATTTGTACATTCCCTGCGATGTATTAACACTCATTGTGTAGCTATCATAAATTTGTCACTGGACGTACAATTTTGAGGTATTTTTACTTTACTGGAGTATTTCCAATTTTCTGTACTTTTACTTCTACTCCACCAGAGGAAAATGTTTTACTTTTACTCCAGTACAATTATTTGAAAACTTTAGTTACTAGTTACTTTGTAGATTTTGATTATAATTTCAAAACATACATTAACCGCTTCAGCCCTGTATACATTTCAGCCATTTGAAAATAGCCGATCTACAAGCTGACAATGCTTTGCGATGCGACACAAAGTGAGCTTGTACATCAGCTATTTTCAAACGATTTTTATACATTTTAGACATAATGATAACTTGTGATGTCAGCAAAATGAGTACTTTCTAATTTTGGTACATTTTGATACCATTACTTTTGTACTTGCTCAAGTAATATTAAAATTCCGTCCTTTTACGTGTAACAGAGTATTTCTACATTACAGTATTGACACTTTTACTCTTAAAAAATGTTGTACTTCCACCGCTGTCAATGGATAAAAATAATAATAATAATCATTCTATCCCCCCTTGCCCCTTCGTACTTTCTACTTTTGGTACATTTTGATACCATTAATTTTGTACTTTAACTCAAGTATATTTTTTATTCTGTCCTTTTACTTGTATTTCTTCATTACAGTATTGATACTCCTACTCAAGTAAAAAATGTTGTACTTCTTCTGCCGCTGTCAATGGATAAAAATAAAAAAATAAATAAAAAGTCGCCCCTTCTCCTCCCTCTCCAAACAGTGGTGAAAGTGGGCCATGGCGTGTACACCTGCAGCAGTGCTAGTCTGGAGCTGGTCTATGTTTAGGCTGGAAGGCTGGAAGAAGCATGCAGAACGTTGCAGCTGTGTGAGGCCATAGGAGCTGCTGTCTGTATTTCACATCTCAGTGTTGGCATTTCAGACCTCCTCTCTATGGAGGGGGATGGAAGAGAGTAAGTGACATTATTATTATCCAACTAACCACAGTCTCCTGGCCCGGTGTCCTTACTGTGTGGACACATGTACACACACACACACACACACACACACACACACACACACACACACACACACACACACTCGCACTCACCAAGTGCGTAGTGTTCGTTTTAAAGCTGCAATCCATAAGATTTATGTCCTACCTGCCTTGCATCAGGGGCGTGAAGAGAATGTTAGAGAGGCAGGAGCTGAAATTTCTAAAAGGGACTTGTGGTGGAAATATTGAAAATAGCCGACCGAGGTCGGCTATTTTCTGTACTTCATAACACACTAAACTAAGCATAAAAAAGGCAATACTGGAGGTATGGTGTGGATTTCTGGACAGTGAGGGCAATTCTTTCAACATAAGATGCTGCATTCAAGTTCAGGAGAGTTTGAACGAGGCAATTCTCTTGAATGCTGCCTTCAGGTATGAGGTATGGCATGGAAAGAGGGCGTTTGCAATTCTTTCACCATAGTAAAAACTGCATTCATGGTCTAGAGAGGGCACTTTTTACAGACGGATTAGATGTGGGCTTTGATGTCTATGTGTGCACGTGCCTGCCTGGCATTCAAACACGGGTTTCCCCAATGCGAGTGCCAACATTTTCCACTGCTGAGCCAAGACTTTACGTCTTAAACTCAGGGCAGGGGAGATATTATGCTTTGAGCTTCATGCAATACCTATTTTCAACCAGTAGTGGTCTACCTAATGTCTCAGTGAGTAGAAGAGAAGGGAGAAAACCTTGTGTTAGGTCTGGTTAAAATATCATTATATTCTCTTTAAAAAGTTACATATTTTAACTTTAACTCAGAGTGTATAAATGTAACCTATAATGGACCTGTAAGGGTCCATGTGTTATAATGTTCACTCCCTGAGGTACAAATGAATAAATGATCACTATACCTTACAATAACTCCATATAGATATTTAAATACTTACCACATATCGTCACTGTCGGGCAGAAACCTTGTATCTCCAAGTTTCAAATGTGTATGTTTTTCCGCGAAGTAAAGCCCCGCTTCATCAGACAAGGCCGTCACACAAAAGTAGTGAAAACAGCAGATCTACAAGCACACAACACCTCGCGGTACGAGGCGTTGTTTGCTTGTAGATCGGCTGTTTTCACCAGTTTAGTTAATTTTTTAAATGATACAAAACAAACGCTTTTGGACATACAAGGTTTCCACCCGACAACGACGATATGATCCCTGTCCTTTCTGTATTCATATGTCATGCCTATGGTGTGCATTGGGCAAGAAGAGGCCCCTCAGGTTGAAATGACTGCCTGAGCCAGCAGATGGGGCTGTCAGCCTGAAATGACCAGTGACTGTCATAAAAGTCAGTAATGTCTGTATAGTGCTGGACTTGCAATATTATCTAGAATAAGTTTAGGGAAATCACACATATATTTAACTCCAAATTCGATCAGCTAGGCATCAGGAGGCAGCTCCATGCAGCTCCATGGGTACGTGAGACTCATTTTGTGCTGTGCCATGCTGCTGTTGGTGCTTTCAAAAACACCTCAACATTATGCAAAACACTGAGTATTTAAACATCTGAAGAATACATTTAGCTGCGGAGCGAGAAGAGACTGCTGTGTCTTCATTAAGATGACAGAGGCATTTAACGAGATCAATCATTTACAGCACAGGAAGGGGTTCCGTTCCGTTATCTTGTGTTTTAACCTCCCCTACACACACACAAACGCACTCTTTTTTGACCCCTCTCTCTCTCTCTCTCTCTCTCTCTCTCTCTCTCTCTCTCTCTCTCTCATGTAGTTTCAGGAATTGTTCAAAAGGATGTTCCCAAAATATCTAGGACATCTTTTTGGGTCACCATTAAAATGATCCTCTGAACTTAATAAAACATGCAGACAAGTTACCTTTTTTTGCATATGGAGATCTGAGCGCCTTCCTGCCGACACAAACAACAACATCAACCAGTAACAACAACAGAAATAATGTATGCCCCTCATTATTATTCCTATTTACTGTTCTAATTTATTCGGCCTTAGTGGGGAAGGAGCGGTTTCAAAGGAAAACCCTGTGAAGAAGGCTTGTTGATAAGAGACGCCAAGTTAAGTCAAATTATTCAGTCTTTGCATTTGCCTGCTTATTTTGCACTGGCGTTAAACCGTAAAGATACACTCGACACCCGCACACAATCAATCTGTATCGCCACTTCACACGGTGGCAATTTGCAATTAATTAGAGGGAATCCGCATTTCTATGCTTGTTTGTGCATTCACGAAGGCCTTATGATCATCAGGTCAGTACAGGGCCGCAGAGTTTCCCCTAAGCTACCGCACATCGGCGGAAACCTTGGATCTCCATTTTTCAACTTAAAGTTGTACTATGTAACTTTTTTTATAAAACAAATCTTAAAATTCTCCTAACTATTAAATCACAAAAGTTTTAGAAGATCCGCGCCGTGAATTTCAGCCTGTAAAGCCTTCTCTGTATGTAAACTGAGATCCTTGCCGTGGACCGGATCTCGCGCCAAAATTGCGTCATCACACTACCGGCCAATCACAGCGAGGGTTATACAACTGCCGGCCAATCACAGCGCATCTTGAAGTGGGGTCGCTATGGCAGCCATATTTGTTGTCGCCCGTTTGTACCATCCCTTCTCTAGGTAATTTCGCCTACCAGGCAGGGTGAAGGAGTCCGTATCTCTGGAATTACTGAACGCACAGGAACAAGGGACCCCTTAAAAGATAGATCTCAGCGAGGTGGAGGCAGACGCGGGGGTCTGAAGGTACGAAACGTCCGAAAGACGCGGACGCGACCGCGGTTTGCTATAGGGCTAATGACCACTAGTTGGGCATCTTACACAGTATGGCTTTAAATTAATACCCTACTTGTTCTGTGTCACACAAAAGTAGTAAAAATAGCCAATCTAAGATCACAATGTGTCCCATCGGCTATAGCTTTTTAATGTATTTTGGTGTCTGTGGGTTTTATAAACATTTAACCACCGAAAAGTCTAAACAGGAGTTTGTGACTAAATAACTACAGTGGATCTATTGGAACAAAGGTTCATTTTCCCCCCTTATTTCCTGAAAAGTAACAGATTTGGACGTACAAGCTTTCTGCCGCGACAGCGGCGACATGCAGACGACTACAGCCTCATTATACTCCAGCCGCATGCAAACTTCCAAACGAAGAAGGCTTCAGTCACTTCCCCCTAGGAATGTACATCTGACACTTTGGTTCTAGACAAGAGGCGGTTTGCATGGTTTAGTAATCACTTCAAGTGGTTCACTTTTAATGTGGCGGCTTGTTTCAGATGACAGGGAGGAAGAACAACGAGTCCACCAGAGGTGTTTTGTTGTGGCATATTATGTGCACGCAGCCATGCGCATAACCTTAATTTGCGTGTTTTGCACTTGTGTGAGTGTGCGTGAGCTCTGTGCACAACATAGAGAGAGATTGAGAGACAATGTGACAGAAAGAGAGGGGAAGGGGGAGGAGGAGAGGGAGAGAGAGAAGCAGAGAGAGAAGGGGAGTTTAGAGAGGTAGCGTGTTCACAAAATTTACAGTATCTGCCGACATAAGAGTGCTCCACTCTCTTTCCCTGGGTTAAAAGAACCAAAAAACAATACAATGCCACCCTGTGCTTTTCTGCTTCACCCCGTAAATGGAACACTTATATAAGCCACCATTGTGGATTACATAAATGTCTCAAAGTTATCAATATTTCATCCTCTGTGCGTTTGATGTGTTTGGTAATTGGATATTTATGTTGTGGGCTTCCTCTCTCTGAGCCCCTGCTGCACTTTGGTGTGTGCGTGTGCATGTGCGCGCACGTGTGTGTGTGTGTGTGTGTGTGTGTGTGTGTGTGTGTGTGTGTGTGTGTATATATATACTATAGGCACTATGTATGTAGGCCTACGTACACATATGTAAGTACGTACATGCATGATGTGCGTACGTGTGCGCGTGTGTTTGTGTACTGTGTGTAAACATCAGTGCATATAGAGCAAGTGTGCACATAGGTGTGTGTTTGTATGTGTGTTGCTCATCCTCTCTGAGGTCCTGTTGGCATTTGCCAAGAAGAGTGATGTCATTCACATTGAGTGAGAGGCAGGCGGGGAAGGGCACACTCCAAAACAAGTGTGTCACAGTTCATTTCAATGTTATCCAAAACCTTACTTTTTAAGAAATGGAAAAAATAGCCCATGTGTCCTTATGGATCCAATTTGGTTATTATTCATATCTTGGTTAATGCTTTTCTTTGGTTAAATATTCATAAAACACTTTCATAAAACACTTTCACTTTCAAAATGTTTAAGGAAAACAAAAATAACAGATGTAGATCGACTATTTATATATGAACGATATACTCTTGTACCACGAAGTAGGGCATTAATTACCAAAAGAAAAGGAGATATGCAGATTAAGATTTATGCCATACAGTGATGACATACAGCACTGTAGACTTCCGGTTGAACCGACGCCAGGTGGTGAGAACGGCCAGTACCTCCCTGACCCTCAATGCAGCAGCACCCCAACAAGGTGCGCTGAGCCCTCTCCTCTACTCCCTTAGTTTGATTGATTGATTGAAGAATTTATTAGCAGTTTGCAATAGAAAGAAATACAGTTTCATGACAGCACAAATCACTGGTACAAGGTCAACTAAAAGGAGGCCCTAGAAACTCTTATGGCTTATTTACACAGGAAATTAGATAATGTACTGTATAGAAGAATTGTTATTTTGATCCAGTGTTGACCTGTAACACATCGATACAGCATGGCAGTGTGGACAAAATATTATACAATGACAACAAAATATTTCGTTTTTTGGGGGGTTCTGAGAGGCTAAATCATTTTTTTTTACTCTGCATTTTTTCCCCACTATTTTGTAACCCATTTTTGCTGTAATCCTGGCCGCTGATCTCCCTCTGCCAACCTGGGGAGGGCCCCGAACTGAGCTCATGCTTCCTTCAGTGCATGAGGAGTGAGCACGTCACTTCTTATCACCTGACAAGGGGGAGCTTCCCTGGTTGGACATAGCGTGTGGAAGGAACACGTTATTCCAACCAGTTATTTTCCCATCCATCAGGCGCCCCGGCTGGCCAGGATTACTGCATGTTTTTTGTGAGGATACCTAACTTAGGGGACACGGGGAGAACATGCAAACTCCACACAGAAAGGCCCTTTCGCCAACCTCACCTACAGTAGGGTGTGGGCGCGGAGGAGAGAACACGCCCAGTGCCCACAGCATCCCCCAGCGGGACGCAAACCCAGGACATTCTAGCTGTGAGGCAACAGCCCTACCGACTGCGCCACCGTGCCCCCTAAAGGGGCTAAATCTCATCAAATGGTGGTCCGTAGCTCAAATGCCCAATAAATAATGGCCCATGTTATGAAAAGGGTTGAAAACCACTGCTGTACAGGGCCAGGCATGACTGCGCAGTCACACATGACTCCAACATCATCCTGAAGTATGATGACACTCTGGTTCAGCCTCAACTCTGGTTCAGCCTCAACAGCCTCCTCAACAAGAACAAGGTCTGATCTTGGACTTCAGGAGGTGGAGTCTGCAAGTTCCTTCCACAAACACAACACACGTGAGGAAAAAGGCCCAGCAGCAACTATAGATCCCCTCCTGAAGCCTGTAAAGCCTATACTTAATCACACGAAAGAATGACTCAAGCGAATAATGCAACGCCGGAAAAAAGTGAACAAATAAATATACCTGTACATACTATATATTATACGGTTGCACTCAAAATTATTGCAGGATTCTAGAGTGGCCGTTACAGTCTCCTTACTTGATCCCCATAGAAACTCTCTGGTGGGATTTGAAAAAGGTGGTTGCAAAATGCAAACCCAAGAATATCAGTGAACTGGAGGCCATTGCACATGAAGAATGGGCTAAGATTCAGCCAGAAGCTGGTGTGTAGCTATGCATCACGTTTTAACCAGGTCATCACAGCAACATGGTGCTCTAGCAGCTCTACTAACTCTTATTAAGTACTGAAGACGCTTGTCATGAACGGGTTGGACAATTCTGAGACTGCAGTAGTCATTGATTTGTTTATTGCAAACACCTGACAATTCTCATTCTACTACTCTGCACTGACTGACTCTATCCATTATTAGACCAAATCAAGGCCTATTATATTTTTTCAGCATTTGACCCGGGGACTACCATTTGATGAAATGTAACCTCTCAGACCCAAAACTTTGAATATTTTGTTGTTGGATACGATTTTGTCCACGATTCCATGCTGTATTAATGTGTTAGGAGAGATGACAGGTCGACGTTGGATCAAAATAACAATTCTACATTATCTAATTGTGTAGATTTCTAGTAAATTAAGTAATGCAGATGTTTACGGGTCCATTTGGTTTCATTTTACACTCTCAATAAAGAATGCTCTCAAGAGTTAAAGAATACTCCCAAGAGTTAAAGATCTATAAGGGTTAATTTGGTTACCAACTCTCCATCATTTAGCTGGGGACCACATGGAACCTCTTCAAGGACCACTGGTTGAAAACCACTGCATTAGACTAAAGGATGTGAAACACTGGTTTCTTTCTAAATCCATCAGGAGACCACAAGGGGAGGTAAATATATGCATATTGTTATGGAGTTATGCCAATACGGACATTTCAACACACCTACATATAGTGTTTGTCACAGTTAACTATGAAAACTGGCACATCTTTCCTCAATGTCTATAGCTACTGACCTGTTGTGACATCACATTAATTGTGACATCACATTGTCGAGTCACACTTGCAAATGAATTACTTCCTTGTCCATTTTATCACCAGATAGATGGATAGATACCTTTATTATCCCAAGGGGGAAAATCAGTTGCCCAGAGGCAGCACAGCAGTATAAGGTTATTTACAAAGTTACAGAGAAGTAAGAAAAAGATAAAAAGAAAAACAAGAACAGAGAACAGTAAAGAGCAAGGTACATCAAGAGAGGGAACAAATAATATATAAATACATAAAGTGTCCTTAAGAACAACTATCAAAAAAGTACAGTGGGCAAAACACTTTACCACAGTACCTGTGGGCAACTGAACCAAACCAAGACACAACACTTATCAGTGTGAAAGCCAAATCTGGCGCATTTATTGGGGGGAAATCATACAGAGTGCGGGGAGGGGGGAAGAATTCTAATAGAATCTAATTCTAAGATTCTAATGTCTTCTTCCTCCACAGGTAAACAAGCAGATAACAGTCTTTCTCCCCTTTCCCCGCAGGTAGGTATAAGCGCTATTCTCTTCTCACCAGGGCAGGTAGGTATGAGTGTTACTTTTCTTCTCAATAGGGCAGGTAGATATGAACGTTACTTCTCTCTTTCAGGTGGTTGAGTATTTAGCGTAGGTTCTTCCCTACCAGGTAGGTGTAGGTTTAATGCTATTTCTCTCTTTCAGGTCGGTAAGTATTAGCTAATAGGTCTTCCTTTCCAGGTAGGTGATTGTTAAACACTACGGCTGCTGTTCCAGGGGTGAGTAACATCTTCCTTTCCAGGTGAGTGGGTATTTAACATTACTTCTTTCTTTCCAGGTGGGTAAGTATAGACCGCTTTTTCCTAGAAATGTTCCTCTCCTCTTCTCAGTGAGGCCGCCCGTGTATGTCCCGGTGTTGCCTATAAAGACGTGGACAGTCAATAAAAGGTATTTCGTTTGGGAAATGAACAAGAGCGTGTGGTAGTGTTTCCTTACCGCCCGACAGCACGTTGTTCACCTAGAGAGAGCCAAGAGACTGTGGCACAGAATGAGATGGTGTTTTGTAGCCTACTTGGTCCTCCTCCTAGCCAGTCCGCACAGGTTTCGACACTTCAGGTTGATTGAGCAGGTAGACAGGTAAGTACTAAGTAGCGTCCCTCGGTGATGCGGCCTAGGAGGGGGCGTGGTCCTCTGGGTTTCACTCTGCCTTCATGCCAAGCTCTTGGTCTCCCCCTGGTGACGTGCTTACCTGGCAGTGCTCCTCGTATTGAGATACCACAGCCATTATATGGAGTCTACATCTGATTCCCAGATGATGCCCTGTTAGGGCAACTAATAGAATCCCTTTTAGGCCCATCAATATTAAGCCCATATCTGGGAATGCCCATACAATAGAATCCCGTTTATCCATCAATATGAAGCCCATATCTGGGAATGCCCATACATGGACATATTGTTTCAGTTTAACCAGTGTGGTTGCCGAGTCACACTTACAAATGACACGAGTCACACTTACAAATGAATTACATCATTGTCCCTTTTATGCCCATATATAGAGATCCCGGTCCTGCACGACCTTGCCCTTTAGGGCGAGGTCGCTTTTCGCCCTTAGGCGTCTTAAGATCGTGTCTGTTTGCACACATGCATCTGCATTTGTACTGTATGTGTGGCAATGGAGGCATACTGTAGGCTTCTTTTCTCGCACAGTGAACAGTCAAGGAGAGGAGAGACCTGTGTGAGCTGTCAACCGTCTGTCTGTTTCTGTCTGTCTGTATGAATTCTTTGATTGAAACTATAGTGTAACAAGGGAGGACATAAGAGGG